>NW_028125143.1:0-145959 GCF_965194825.1 Balaenoptera physalus
GGTATAAATTGGGAAAATTAAAAATCAGCAAGACACAAGCACACCAAAGTTTAGGGCTGCTCTGTTGCCAAGGACCTCCACTTCATTCCACCTTAAATATCCCAGGAAAGAGAAAAATGGATAAAGAAGTTGTGGTCCTTAAGTACAATGGAATATCACTCAGCCATGAAATCAATGTCATAAGGCTAGTAGCAGCATGATGAGTGGATTTATGTACGAGACGATTCTAAGTGAAATAAGTCACACAGAAAAGGACACCTCTCATAAGATATCACTTATACAGGGAAAGTAAAAACCGTTACACTTGAACTGAATTATAAAACAGAACAGAGTCACACATGCAGAAAAGACACTATGGCTGCTTAACAGGAAAGGTGAGGTGGGGTGATACATAAAACAAGGGTTTCAAATTAGCTGAGATACCGTTCCATAATCCCAATATGTAATAGACAAGACCAACTCCTTGCTCAGAGAACTGGAATCAACACCCCCTATTCACCACACAAGGATATATCTGACTAGTAATAATCTTAAAACCTATGTATTGAAATCTCTCTGTTAGTGTGTCAAGTGGGTGTAAAGCGGCATAAACACAGCAGTGCAAAGCAGCTAAACCCCATTATAAAAATAAATTACTTTTAAAAACCCATGAAACAAAGACAGAGAAAGAGAGAGAAATTCTTACACAATTCGTTCAGGGGCTGTGATGCAAACCGGATTGACCATATCTAGACCCACAGCTGGATGAGACATGAGGGTGGACACTCTTGGGGCTGAGAGGTTTGGTGAGGTTGGGTGAGCAAACGCAGACCCTTTAAAGTAATACTGTGTGGTACCCATCCCATGGGTCACAAATCTCCAGGTTCAAGGGCATCTTCCTACATCGAAAACATGCATGAGAAACCCAGAAGATGGTACACCATGTGATGGGGAAAGCTTTCTAAAACGCACCTCATTTGTCATCTCCTTGAGCTCGGGTTCGCAATTCCAGCCACTTTACTAGCAATCTCCCTACTTGGAGCAACAGCATCTTTAACCTCCTGTTCCGTACAGGTTGCAATTTGTCCTGAGGATGAATGGGAAGATGGGGAACCAATGAGAGGCTAGCTCTTGGTGTTGGGACAGGCACAGGTCACTCTATTTTCCCATCAGGGAGAAGAATTAACCACAGGCTCAGCCTGCCCCCCGGAACCAGAACAGGGCCTGAAGCCATCCTGTGCTTTTACGGCCAGCTCCCAGAAAGCGAGTTGTAAAATGGAGCTTCAGGGCACTGCAATTCACAAACCTACAGATTTATAAATGATAACTCTCGTCCACAAATATATTGAGGGAAGGCAAAGAAGAGGGTTTGAAATCAAGGCAGAATTGCAGGAAACAGATTTCAGGAGGTAGATTCGAATCACCTTTAAAGCACATGAAAAGCAGAAAAACATTGACAATGAGGCCCTTGGCCAAAAAGGGCGTAGGCGTTTTTTCCTGAATATATTCAGGAGAAAACGCCTACGCCCTTTTTGGCCAACCAAGCAACCTGAAAAGGCAAATCAGCGCTAAAAAGAAGTCTCGCTTCCCATCGGTCAAAAGGGCCATGCTGAGAAAAGTGTCAAAACCAGAAATGCAGGACAGGCCATGGAGAAATGGGAGCCTTGCTACACTGACGGGCGGGATGTAAATTGCCAACAGCCACTCTGGAGAAGGGTACAGTGTTTCCTGTAACATCTAAAATACACAGCTTAGAGCGCATAGGGCACTTCCACGCATGGGGGTATAAATTGGGAAAATTAAAAATCAGCAAGACACAAGCACACCAAAGTTTAGGGCTGCTCTGTTGCCAAGGACCTCCACTTCATTCCACCTTAAATATCCCAGGAAAGAGAAAAATGGATAAAGAAGTTGTGGTCCTTATGTACAATGGAATATCACTCAGCCATGAAATCAATGTCATAAGGCTAGTAGCAGCATGATGAGTGGATTTAGGTACGACGATTCTAAGTGAAATAAGTCACACAGAAAAGGACACTTCTCATAAGATATCACTTATACAGGGAAAGTAAAAACCGTTACACTTGAACTGAATTACAAAACAGAACAGAGTCACACATGCAGAAAACACAGTATGGCTGCTTAACAGGAAAGGTGAGGTGGGGTGATACATAAAACAAGGGTTTCAAATTAGCTGAGATACCGTTCCATAATCCCAATATGTAATAGACAAGACCAACTCCTTGCTCAGAGAACTGGAATCAACACCCCCTATTCACCACACAAGGATATATCTGAGTAGTAATAATCTTAAAACCTATGTATTGAAATCTCTCTCTGTTAGTGTCAAGTGGGTGTAAAGCGGCATAAACACAGCAGTGAAAAGCAGCTAAACCCCATTATAAAAATAAATTACTTTTAAAAACCCATGAAACAAAGACAGTGAAAGAGAGAGAAATTCTTACACAATTCGTTCAGGGGCTGTGATGGAACCTGGATTGACCATATCTAGACCCACAGCTGGATGAGACATAAGGGTGGACACTCTTGGGGCTGAGAGGTTTGGTGAGGTTGGGTGAGCAAACGCAGACCCTTTAAAGTAATACTGTGTGGTACCCATCCCATGGGTCCCAAATCTCCAGGTTCAAGGGCATCTTCCTACATCGAAAACATGCATGAGAAACCCAGAAGATGGTACACCGTGTGATGGGGAAAGCTTTCTAAAACGCACCTCATTTGTCATCTCCTTGAGCTCGGGTTCGCAATTCCAGCCACTTTACTAGCAATCTCCCTACTTGGAGTATCAGCACCTTTAACCTCCTGTTCCGTACAGGTTGCAATTTGTCCTGAGGATGAACGGGAAGACGGGAAAGCAATGAGAGACTAGCTCTTGGTATTGGGACAGACACAGGTCACTCTATTTTCCCATCAGGAAGAAGAATTATCCACAGGCTCAGCCTGCCCCCCGGAACCAGAACAGGGCCTGAAGCCATCCTGTGCTTTTACGGCCAGCTCCCAAAAAGCGAGTTGTAAAATGGAGCTTCAGGGCACTGCAATTCACAAACCTGCAGAGTTATAAATGATAACTCTCGTCCACAAATATATTGAGGGAAGGCAAAGAAGAGGGTTTGAAATCAAGGCAGAATTGCAGGAAACAGATTTCAGGAGGTAGATTCGAATCGCCTTTAAAGCACATGAAAAGCAGCAAAACGTTGACAATGAGGCCCTTCGCCAAAAAGGGCGTATGCGTTTTTTCCTGAATATATTCAGGAAAAAACGCATACGCCCTTTTTGGCCAACCAAGCAACCTGGAAAGGCAAATCAGCGCTACAAAGAAGTCTCGCTTCCCATCGGTCAAATGGGCCATGCTGAAATAAGTGTCAAAACCAGAAATGCAGGACAGGCCATGGAGAAATGGGAGCCTTGCTACGCTGATGGGCGGGATGTAAATTGTCAAGAGCCATGCTGGAGAAGGGTACGGTATGTCCTCAAACATCTAAAAAACACAGCTTAGAGCGCAAGGGGCACTTCCACGCATGGGGGTATAAATTGGGAAAATTAAAAATCAGCAAGACACAAGCACACCAAAGTTTAGGGCTGCTCTGTTGCAAAGGACCTCCACTTCATTCCACCTTAAATATCCCAGGAAAGAGAAAAATGGATAAAGAAGTTGTGGTCCTTAAGTACAATGGAATATCACTCAGTCAAGAAATCAATGTCATAAGGCTAGTAGCAGCATGATGAGTGGATTTAGGTACGACGATTCTAAGTGAAATAAGTCACACAGAAAAGGACACTTCTCATAAGATATCACTTATACAGGGAAAGTAAAAACCGTTATACTTGAACTGAATTATAAAACAGAACAGAGTCACACATGCAGAAAACACACTATGGCTGCTTAACAGGAAAGGTGAGGTGGGGTGATACATAAAACAAGGGTTTCAAATTAGCTGAGATACCGTTCCATAATCCCAATATGTAATAGACAAGACCAACTCCTTGCTCAGAGAACTGGACTCAACACCCCCTATTCACCACAGAAGGATATATCTGAGTAGTAATAATCTTAAAACCTATGTATTGAAATCTCTCTGTTAGTGTGTCAAGTGGGTGTAAAGCGGCATAAACACAGCAGTGAAAAGCAGCTAAACCCCATTCTAAAAATAAATTACTTTTAAAAACCCATGAAACAAAGACAGTGAAAGAGAGAGAAATTCTTACACAATTCGTTCAGGGGCTGTGATGGAACCTGGATTGACCATATCTAGACCCACAGCTGGATGAGACATAAGGGTGGACACTCTTGGGGCTGAGAGATTTGGTGAGGCTGGTTGAGCAAACGCAGACCCTTTAAAGTAATACTGCGTGGTACCCATCGCATGGGTCCCAAATCTCGAGGTTCAAGGGCATCTTCCTACATCGAAAACATGCATGAGAAACCCAGAAGATGGTACACCGTGTGATGGGGAAAGGTTCCTAAAACGCACCTCATTTCTCATCTCCTTGTGCTCGGGTTCGCCATTCCAGCCACTTTACTAGCAATCTCCCTACTTGGAGCATCAGCACCTTTAACCTCCTGTTCCGTACAGGTTGCAATTTGTCCTGAGGATGAATGGGAAGATGGGGAACCAATGAGAGGCTAGCTCTAGGTGTTGGGACAGGCACAGGTCACTCTATTTTCCCATCAGGAAGAAGAATTAACCACAGGCTCAGCTTCCCCCCTGAACCAGCACAGGGCCTGAAACCATCCTGCGCTTTTACGGCCCGCTCCCAAAAAGCGAGTTGTAAAATGGAGCTTCAGGGCACTGCAATTCACAAACCTGCAGTGTTATAAATGATAACTCTCGTCCACAAATATATTGAGGGAAGGCAAAGAAGAGGATTTGAAATCAAGGCAGAATTGCAGGAAACAGATTTCAGGAGGTAGATTCGAATCGCCTTTAAAGCACATGAAAAGCGGCAAAACGTTGACAATGATGCCCTTGGCCGAAAAGGGCGTATGCGTTTTTTCCTGAATATATTCAGAAAAAAACGCATACGCCCTTTTTGGCCAACCAAGCAACCTGGAAAGGCAAATCAGCGCTACAAAGAAGTCTCGCTGCCCATCGGTCAAAAGGGCCATGCTGAGAAAAGTGTCAAAACCAGAAATGCAGAACAGGCAATGGAGAAATGGGAGCCTTGCTACGATGATGGGCGGAATGTAAATTGCCAACAGCCACGCTGGAGAAGGGTACGTTGTGTCCTGAAACATCTAAAAAACACAGCTTAGAGCGCATAGGGCACTTCCACGCATGGGGGTATAAATTGGGAAAATTAAAAATCAGCAAGACACAAGCACACCAAAGTTTAGGGCTGCTCTGTTGCCAAGGACCTCCACTTCATTCCACCTTAAATATCCCAGGAAAGAGAAAAATGGATAAAGAAGTTGTGGTCCTTATGTACAATGGAATATCACTCAGCCATGAAATCAATGTCATAAGGCTAGTAGCAGCATGATGAGTGGATTTAGGTACGACGATTCTAAGTGAAATAAGTCACACAGAAAAGGACACTTCTCATAAGATATCACTTATACAGGGAAAGTAAAAACCGTTACACTTGAACTGAATTATAAAACAGAACAGAGTCACACATGCAGAAAACACACTATGGCTGCTTAACAGGAAAGGTGAGGTGGGGTGATACATAAAACAAGGGTTTCAAATTAGCTGAGATACCGTTCCATAATCCCAATATGTAATAGACAAGACCAACTCCTTGCTCAGAGAACTGGACTCAACACCCCCTATTCACCACACAAGGATATATCTGACTAGTAATAATCTTAAAACCTATGTATTGAAATCTCTCTGTTAGTGTGTCAAGTGGGTGTAAAGCGGCATAAACACAGCAGTGAAAATCAGCTAAACCCCATTATAAAAATAAATTACTTTTAAAAACCCATGAAACAAAGACAGTGAAAGAGAGAGAAATTCTTACACAATTCGTTCCGGGGCTGTGATGGAACCTGGATTGACCATATCTAGACCCACAGCTGGATGAGACATAAGGGTGGACACTCTTGGGGCTGAGAGATTTGGTGAGGCTGGGTGAGCAAACGCAGACCCTTTAAAGTAATACTGCGTGGTACCCATCGCATGGGTCCCAAATCTCGAGGTTCAAGGGCATCTTCCTACATCGAAAACATGCATGAGAAACCCAGAAGATGGTACACCGTGTGATGGGGAAAGGTTCCTAAAACGCACCTCATTTCTCATCTCCTTGTGCTCGGGTTCGCCATTCCAGCCACTTTACTAGCAATCTCCCTACTTGGAGCATCAGCACCTTTAACCTCCTGTTCCGTACAGGTTGCAATTTGTCCTGAGGATGAATGGGAAGATGGGGAACCAATGAGAGGCTAGCTCTAGGTGTTGGGACAGGCACAGGTCACTCTATTTTCCCATCAGGAAGAAGAATTAACCACAGGCTCAGCTGCCCCCCGGAACCAGCACAGGGCCTGAAACCATCCTGCGCTTTTACGGCCAGCTCCCAAAAAGCGAGTTTTAAAATGGAGCTTCAGGGCACTGCAATTCACAAACCTGCAGAGTTATAAATGATAACTCTCGTCCACAAATATATTGAGGGAAGGCAAAGAAGAGGATTTGAAATCAAGGCAGAATTGCAGGAAACAGATTTCAGGAGGTAGATTCGAATCGCCTTTAAAGCACATGAAAAGCAGCAAAACGTTGACAATGAGGCCCTTGGCCAAAAAGGACGTATGCGTTTTTTCCTGAATATATTCAGGAAAAAACGCATACGCCCTTTTTGGCCAACCAAGCAACCTGGAAAGGCAAATCAGCGCTACAAAGAAGTCTCGCTTCCCATTGGCCAAAAGGGCCATGCTGAGAAAAGTGTCAAAACCAGAAATGCAGGACAGGCCATGGAGAAATGGGAGCCTTGCTACGCTGATGGGCGGGATGTAAATTGCCAACAGCCACGCTGGAGAAGGGTACGGTGTGTCCTCAAACATCTAAAAAACACAGCTTAGAGCGCATAGGGCACTTCCACGCATGGGGGTATAAATTGGGAAAATTAAAAATCAGCAAGACACAAGCACACCAAAGTTTAGGGCTGCTCTGTTGCCAAGGACCTCCACTTCATTCCAACTTCAATATCCCAGGAAAGAGAAAAATGGATAAAGAAGTTGTGGTCCTTATGTACAATGGAATATCACTCAGCCATGAAATCAATGTCATAAGGCTAGTAGCAGCATGATGAGTGGATTTAGGTACGACAATTCTAAGTGAAATAAGTCACACAGAAAAGGACACTTCTCATAAGATATCACTTATACAGGGAAAGTAAAAACCGTTACACTTGAACTGAATTATAAAACAGAACAGAGTCACACATGCAGAAAACACACTATGGCTGCTTAACAGGAAAGGTGAGGTGGGGTGATATATAAAACAAGGGTTTCAAATTAGCTGAGATACCGTTCCATAATCCCAATATGTAATAGACAAGACCCACTCCTTGCTCAGAGAACTGGACTCAACACCCCCTATTCACCACACAAGGATATATCTGACTAGTAATAATCTTAAAACCTATGTATTGAAATCTCTCTGTTAGTGTGTCAAGTGGGTGTAAAGCGGCATAAACACAGCAGTGAAAAGCAGCTAAACCCCATTATAAAAATAAATTACTTTTAAAAACCCATGAAACAAAGACAGAGAAAGAGAGAGAAATCCTTACACAATTCGTTCAGGGGCTGTGATGCAACCCGGATTGACCATATCTAGACCCACAGCTGGATGAGACATAAGGGTGGACACTCTTGGGGCTGAGAGGTTTAGTGAGGTTGGGTGAGCAAACGCAGACCCTTTAAAGTAATACTGTGTGGTACCCATCCCATGGGTCCCAAATCTCCAGGTTCAAGGGCATCTTCCTACACTGAAAACATGCATGAGAAACCCAGAAGATGGTACACCGTGTGATGGGGAAAGCTTTCTAAAACGCACCTCATTTGTCATCTCCTTGAGCTCGGGTTCGCAATTCCAGCCACTTTACTAGCAATCTCCCTACTTGGAGTATCAGCACCTTTAACCTCCTGTTCCGTACAGGTTGCAATTTGTCCTGAGGATGAACGGGAAGACGGGGAAGCAATGAGAGACTAGCTCTTGGTATTGGGACAGACACAGGTCACTCTATTTTCCCATCAGGAAGAAGAATTATCCACAGGCTCAGCCTGCCCCCCAGAACCAGAACAGGGCCTGAAGCCATCCTGCGCTTTTGCGGCCAGATCCCAAAAAAGCGAGTTGTAAAATGGAGCTTCAGGGCACTGCAATTCACAAACCTGCAGTGTTATAAATGATAACTCTCGTCCACAAATATATTGAGGGAAGGCAAAGAAGAGGATTTGAAATCAAGGCAGAATTGCAGGAAACAGATTTCAGGAGGTAGATTCGAATCGCCTTTAAAGCACATGAAAAGCGGCAAAACGTTGACATTGATGCCCTTGGCCAAAAAGGGCGTATGCGTTTTTTCCTGAATATATTCAGGAAAAAACGCATACGCCCTTTTTGGCCAACCAAGCAACCTGGAAAGGCAAATCAGTGCTACAAAGAAGTCTCGCTGCCCATCGGTCAAAAGGGCCATGCTGAGAAAAGTGTCAAAACAGAAATGCAGAACAGGCCATGGAGAAATGGGAGCCTTGCTACGCTGATGGGCGGAATGTAAATTGCCAACAGCCACGCTGGAGAAGGGTACGTTGTGTCCTGAAACATCTAAAAAACACAGCTTAGAGCGCATAGGGCACTTCCACGCATGGGGGTATAAATTGGGAAAATTAAAAATCAGCAAGACACAAGCACACCAAAGTTTAGGGCTGCTCTGTTGCCAAGGACCTCCACTTCATTCCACCTTAAATATCCCAGGAAAGAGAAAAATGGATAAAGAAGTTGTGGTCCTTATGTACAATGGAATATCACTCAGCCATGAAATCAATGTCATAAGGCTAGTAGCAGCATGATGAGTGGATTTAGGTACGACGATTCTAAGTGAAATAAGTCACACAGAAAAGGACACTTCTCATAAGATATCACTTATACAGGGAAAGTAAAAACCGTTACACTTGAACTGAATTATAAAACAGAACAGAGTCACACATGCAGAAAACACACTATGGCTGCTTAACAGGAAAGGTGAGGTGGGGTGATACATAAAACAAGGGTTTCAAATTAGCTGAGATACCGTTCCATAATCCCAATATGTAATAGACAAGACCAACTCCTTGCTCAGAGAACTGGACTCAACAACCCCTATTCACCACACAAGGATATATCTGACTAGTAATAATCTTAAAACCTATGTATTGAAATCTCTCTGTTAGTGTGTCAAGTGGGTGTAAAGCGGCATAAACACAGCAGTGAAAATCAGCTAAACCCCATTATAAAAATAAATTACTTTTAAAAACCCATGAAACAAAGACAGTGAAAGAGAGAGAAATTCTTACACAATTCGTTCCGGGGCTGTGATGGAACCTGGATTGACCATATCTAGACCCACAGCTGGATGAGACATAAGGGTGGACACTCTTGGGGCTGAGAGATTTGGTGAGGCTGGGTGAGCAAACGCAGACCCTTTAAAGTAATACTGCGTGGTACCCATCGCATGGGTCCCAAATCTCGAGGTTCAAGGGCATCTTCCTACATCGAAAACATGCATGAGAAACCCAGAAGATGGTACACCGTGTGATGGGGAAAGGTTCCTAAAACGCACCTCATTTCTCATCTCCTTGTGCTCGGGTTCGCCATTCCAGCCACTTTACTAGCAATCTCCCTACTTGGAGCATCAGCACCTTTAACCTCCTGTTCCGTACAGGTTGCAATTTGTCCTGAGGATGAATGGGAAGATGGGGAACCAATGAGAGGCTAGCTCTAGGTGTTGGGACAGGCACAGGTCACTCTATTTTCCCATCAGGAAGAAGAATTAACCACAGGCTCAGCTTCCCCCCTGAACCAGCACAGGGCCTGAAACCATCCTGCGCTTTTACGGCCCGCTCCCAAAAAGCGAGTTGTAAAATGGAGCTTCAGGGCACTGCAATTCACAAACCTGCAGTGTTATAAATGATAACTCTCGTCCACAAATATATTGAGGGAAGGCAAAGAAGAGGATTTGAAATCAAGGCAGAATTGCAGGAAACAGATTTCAGGAGGTAGATTCGAATCGCCTTTAAAGCACATGAAAAGCGGCAAAACGTTGACAATGATGCCCTTGGCCGAAAAGGGCGTATGCGTTTTTTCCTGAATATATTCAGGAAAAAACGCATACGCCCTTTTTGGCCAACCAAGCAACCTGGAAAGGCAAATCAGCGCTACAAAGAAGTCTCGCTGCCCATCGGTCAAAAGGGCCATGCTGAGAAAAGTGTCAAAACCAGAAATGCAGAACAGGCAATGGAGAAATGGGAGCCTTGCTACGATGATGGGCGGAATGTAAATTGCCAACAGCCACGCTGGAGAAGGGTACGTTGTGTCCTGAAACATCTAAAAAACACAGCTTAGAGCGCATAGGGCACTTCCACGCATGGGGGTATAAATTGGGAAAATTAAAAATCAGCAAGACACAAGCACACCAAAGTTTAGGGCTGCTCTGTTGCCAAGGACCTCCACTTCATTCCACCTTAAATATCCCAGGAAAGAGAAAAATGGATAAAGAAGTTGTGGTCCTTATGTACAATGGAATATCACTCAGCCATGAAATCAATGTCATAAGGCTAGTAGCAGCATGATGAGTGGATTTAGGTACGACGATTCTAAGTGAAATAAGTCACACAGAAAAGGACACTTCTCATAAGATATCACTTATACAGGGAAAGTAAAAACCGTTACACTTGAACTGAATTATAAAACAGAACAGAGTCACACATGCAGAAAACACACTATGGCTGCTTAACAGGAAAGGTGAGGTGGGGTGATATATAAAACAAGGGTTTCAAATTAGCTGAGATACCGTTCCATAATCCCAATATGTAATAGACAAGACCCACTCCTTGCTCAGAGAACTGGACTCAACACCCCCTATTCACCACACAAGGATATATCTGACTAGTAATAATCTTAAAACCTATGTATTGAAATCTCTCTGTTAGTGTGTCAAGTGGGTGTAAAGCGGCATAAACACAGCAGTGAAAAGCAGCTAAACCCCATTATAAAAATAAATTACTTTTAAAAACCCATGAAACAAAGACAGAGAAAGAGAGAGAAATCCTTACACAATTCGTTCAGGGGCTGTGATGCAACCCGGATTGACCATATCTAGACCCACAGCTGGATGAGACATAAGGGTGGACACTCTTGGGGCTGAGAGGTTTAGTGAGGTTGGGTGAGCAAACGCAGACCCTTTAAAGTAATACTGTGTGGTACCCATCCCATGGGTCCCAAATCTCCAGGTTCAAGGGCATCTTCCTACACTGAAAACATGCATGAGAAACCCAGAAGATGGTACACCGTGTGATGGGGAAAGCTTTCTAAAACGCACCTCATTTGTCATCTCCTTGAGCTCGGGTTCGCAATTCCAGCCACTTTACTAGCAATCTCCCTACTTGGAGTA
Source organism: Balaenoptera physalus (assembly GCF_965194825.1). Lineage (NCBI taxonomy): Eukaryota > Metazoa > Chordata > Mammalia > Artiodactyla > Balaenopteridae > Balaenoptera > Balaenoptera physalus. The sequence continues at coordinate 11,575 of NW_028125143.1, forward strand.
TCAGCACCTTTAACCTCCTGTTCCGTACAGGTTGCAATTTGTCCTGAGGATGAACGGGAAGACGGGGAAGCAATGAGAGACTAGCTCTTGGTATTGGGACAGACACAGGTCACTCTATTTTCCCATCAGGAAGAAGAATTATCCACAGGCTCAGCCTGCCCCCCAGAACCAGAACAGGGCCTGAAGCCATCCTGCGCTTTTGCGGCCAGATCCCAAAAAAGCGAGTTGTAAAATGGAGCTTCAGGGCACTGCAATTCACAAACCTGCAGTGTTATAAATGATAACTCTCGTCCACAAATATATTGAGGGAAGGCAAAGAAGAGGATTTGAAATCAAGGCAGAATTGCAGGAAACAGATTTCAGGAGGTAGATTCGAATCGCCTTTAAAGCACATGAAAAGCGGCAAAACGTTGACATTGATGCCCTTGGCCAAAAAGGGCGTATGCGTTTTTTCCTGAATATATTCAGGAAAAAACGCATACGCCCTTTTTGGCCAACCAAGCAACCTGGAAAGGCAAATCAGTGCTACAAAGAAGTCTCGCTGCCCATCGGTCAAAAGGGCCATGCTGAGAAAAGTGTCAAAACAGAAATGCAGAACAGGCCATGGAGAAATGGGAGCCTTGCTACGCTGATGGGCGGAATGTAAATTGCCAACAGCCACGCTGGAGAAGGGTACGTTGTGTCCTGAAACATCTAAAAAACACAGCTTAGAGCGCATAGGGCACTTCCACGCATGGGGGTATAAATTGGGAAAATTAAAAATCAGCAAGACACAAGCACACCAAAGTTTAGGGCTGCTCTGTTGCCAAGGACCTCCACTTCATTCCACCTTAAATATCCCAGGAAAGAGAAAAATGGATAAAGAAGTTGTGGTCCTTATGTACAATGGAATATCACTCAGCCATGAAATCAATGTCATAAGGCTAGTAGCAGCATGATGAGTGGATTTAGGTACGACGATTCTAAGTGAAATAAGTCACACAGAAAAGGACACTTCTCATAAGATATCACTTATACAGGGAAAGTAAAAACCGTTACACTTGAACTGAATTATAAAACAGAACAGAGTCACACATGCAGAAAACACACTATGGCTGCTTAACAGGAAAGGTGAGGTGGGGTGATACATAAAACAAGGGTTTCAAATTAGCTGAGATACCGTTCCATAATCCCAATATGTAATAGACAAGACCAACTCCTTGCTCAGAGAACTGGACTCAACAACCCCTATTCACCACACAAGGATATATCTGACTAGTAATAATCTTAAAACCTATGTATTGAAATCTCTCTGTTAGTGTGTCAAGTGGGTGTAAAGCGGCATAAACACAGCAGTGAAAATCAGCTAAACCCCATTATAAAAATAAATTACTTTTAAAAACCCATGAAACAAAGACAGTGAAAGAGAGAGAAATTCTTACACAATTCGTTCCGGGGCTGTGATGGAACCTGGATTGACCATATCTAGACCCACAGCTGGATGAGACATAAGGGTGGACACTCTTGGGGCTGAGAGATTTGGTGAGGCTGGGTGAGCAAACGCAGACCCTTTAAAGTAATACTGCGTGGTACCCATCGCATGGGTCCCAAATCTCGAGGTTCAAGGGCATCTTCCTACATCGAAAACATGCATGAGAAACCCAGAAGATGGTACACCGTGTGATGGGGAAAGGTTCCTAAAACGCACCTCATTTCTCATCTCCTTGTGCTCGGGTTCGCCATTCCAGCAACTTTACTAGCAATCTCCCTACTTGGAGCATCAGCACCTTTAACCTCCTGTTCCGTACAGGTTGCAATTTGTCCTGAGGATGAATGGGAAGATGGGGAACCAATGAGAGGCTAGCTCTAGGTGTTGGGACAGGCACAGGTCACTCTATTTTCCCATCAGGAAGAAGAATTAACCACAGGCTCAGCTGCCCCCCGGAACCAGCACAGGGCCTGAAACCATCCTGCGCTTTTACGGCCAGCTCCCAAAAAGCGAGTTGTAAAATGGAGCTTCAGGGCACTGCAATTCACAAACCTGCAGTGTTATAAATGATAACTCTCGTCCACAAATATATTGAGGGAAGGCAAAGAAGAGGATTTGAAATCAAGTTAGAATTGCAGGAAACAGATTTCAGGAGGTAGATTCGAATCGCCTTTAAAGCACATGAAAAGCGGCAAAACGTTGACAATGAGGCCCTTGGCCAAAAAGGGCGTATGCGTTTTTTCCTGAATATATTCAGGAAAAAACGCATACGCCCTTTTTGGCCAACCAAGCAACCTGGAAAGGCAAATCAGCGCTACAAAGAAGTCTCACTTCCCATCGGTCAAAAGGGCCATGCTGAGAAAAGTGTCAAAACCAGAAATGCAGGACAGGCCATGGAGAAATGGGAGCCTTGCTACGCTGATGGGCGGGATGTAAATTGCCAACAGCCACGCTGGAGAAGGGTACGGTGTGTCCTCAAACATCTAAAAAACACAGCTTAGAGCGCATAGGGCACTTCCACGCATGGGGGTATAAATTGGGAAAATTAAAAATCAGCAAGACACAAGCACACCAAAGTTTAGGGCTGCTCTGTTGCCAAGGACCTCCACTTCATTCCACCTTAAATATCCCAGGAAAGAGAAAAATGGATAAAGAAGTTGTGGTCCTTAAGTACAATGGAATATCACTCAGCCATGAAATCAATGTCATAAGGCTAGTAGCAGCATGATGAGTGGATTTATGTACGAGACGATTCTAAGTGAAATAAGTCACACAGAAAAGGACACCTCTCATAAGATATCACTTATACAGGGAAAGTAAAAACCGTTACACTTGAACTGAATTATAAAACAGAACAGAGTCACACATGCAGAAAAGACACTATGGCTGCTTAACAGGAAAGGTGAGGTGGGGTGATACATAAAACAAGGGTTTCAAATTAGCTGAGATACCGTTCCATAATCCCAATATGTAATAGACAAGACCAACTCCTTGCTCAGAGAACTGGAATCAACACCCCCTATTCACTACACAAGGATATATCTGAGTAGTAATAATCTTAAAACCTATGTATTGAAATCTCTCTCTGTTAGTGTCAAGTGGGTGTAAAGCGGCATAAACACAGCAGTGAAAAGCAGCTAAACCCCATTATAAAAATAAATTACTTTTAAAAACCCATGAAACAAAGACAGTGAAAGAGAGAGAAATTCTTACACAATTCGTTCAGGGGCTGTGATGGAACCTGGATTGACCATATCTAGACCCACAGCTGGATGAGACATAAGGGTGGACACTCTTGGGGCTGAGAGGTTTGGTGAGGTTGGGTGAGCAAACGCAGACCCTTTAAAGTAATACTGCGTGGTACCCATCGCCTGGGTCCCAAATCTCGAGGTTCAAGGGCATCTTCCTACATCGAAAACATGCATGAGAAACCCAGAAGATGGTACACCGTGTGATGGGGAAAGCTTTCTAAAACGCACCTCATTTGTCATCTCCTTGAGCTCGGGTTCGCAATTCCAGCCACTTTACTAGCAATCTCCCTACTTGGAGTATCAGCACCTTTAACCTCCTGTTCCGTACAGGTTGCAATTTGTCCTGAGGATGAACGGGAAGACGGGAAAGCAATGAGAGACTAGCTCTTGGTATTGGGACAGACACAGGTCACTCTATTTTCCCATCAGGAAGAAGAATTATCCACAGGCTCAGCCTGCCCCCCGGAACCAGAACAGGGCCTGAAGCCATCCTGTGCTTTTACGGCCAGCTCCCAAAAAGCGAGTTTTAAAATGGAGCTTCAGGGCACTGCAATTCACAAACCTGCAGAGTTATAAATGATAACTCTCGTCCACAAATATATTGAGGGAAGGCAAAGAAGAGGGTTTGAAATCAAGGCAGAATTGCAGGAAACAGATTTCAGGAGGTAGATTCGAATCGCCTTTAAAGCACATGAAAAGCAGCAAAACGTTGACAATGAGGCCCTTCGCCAAAAAGGGCGTATGCGTTTTTTCCTGAATATATTCAGGAAAAAACGCATACGCCCTTTTTGGCCAACCAAGCAACCTGGAAAGGCAAATCAGCGCTACAAAGAAGTCTCGCTTCCCATCGGTCAAATGGGCCATGCTGAAATAAGTGTCAAAACCAGAAATGCAGGACAGGCCATGGAGAAATGGGAGCCTTGCTACGCTGATGGGCGGGATGTAAATTGTCAAGAGCCATGCTGGAGAAGGGTACGGTATGTCCTCAAACATCTAAAAAACACAGCTTAGAGCGCAAGGGGCACTTCCACGCATGGGGGTATAAATTGGGAAAATTAAAAATCAGCAAGACACAAGCACACCAAAGTTTAGGGGTGCTCTGTTGCAAAGGACCTCCACTTCATTCCACCTTAAATATCCCAGGAAAGAGAAAAATGGATAAAGAAGTTGTGGTCCTTAAGTACAATGGAATATCACTCAGTCAAGAAATCAATGTCATAAGGCTAGTAGCAGCATGATGAGTGGATTTAGGTACGACGATTCTAAGTGAAATAAGTCACACAGAAAAGGACACTTCTCATAAGATATCACTTATACAGGGAAAGTAAAAACCATTACACTTGAACTGAATTACAAAACAGAACAGAGTCACACATGCAGAAAACACAGTATGGCTGCTTAACAGGAAAGGTGAGGTGGGGTGATACATAAAACAAGGGTTTCAAATTAGCTGAGATACCGTTCCATAATCCCAATATGTAATAGACAAGACCGACTCCTTGCTCAGAGAACTGGACTCAACACCCCCTATTCACCACACAAGGATATATCTGAGTAGTAATAATCTTAAAACCTATGTATTGAAATCTCTCTCTGTTAGTGTCAAGTGGGTGTAAAGCGGCATAAACACAGCAGTGAAAAGCAGCTAAACCCCATTATAAAAATAAATTACTTTTAAAAACCCATGAAACAAAGACAGTGAAAGAGAGAGAAATTCTTACACAATTCGTTCCGGGGCTGTGATGGAACCTGGATTGACCATATCTAGACCCACAGCTGGATGAGACATAAGGGTGGACACTCTTGGGGCTGAGAGATTTGGTGAGGCTGGGTGAGCAAACGCAGACCCTTTAAAGTAATACTGCGTGGTACCCATCGCATGGGTCCCAAATCTCGAGGTTCAAGGGCATCTTCCTACATCGAAAACATGCATGAGAAACCCAGAAGATGGTACACCGTGTGATGGGGAAAGGTTCCTAAAACGCACCTCATTTCTCATCTCCTTGTGCTCGGGTTCGCCATTCCAGCCACTTTACTAGCAATCTCCCTACTTGGAGCATCAGCACCTTTAACCTCCTGTTCCGTACAGGTTGCAATTTGTCCTGAGGATGAATGGGAAGATGGGGAACCAATGAGAGGCTAGCTCTAGGTGTTGGGACAGGCACAGGTCACTCTATTTTCCCATCAGGAAGAAGAATTAACCACAGGCTCAGCTGCCCCCCGGAACCAGCACAGGGCCTGAAACCATCCTGCGCCTTTACGGCCAGCTCCCAAAAAGCGAGTTTTAAAATGGAGCTTCAGGGCACTGCAATTCACAAACCTGCAGAGTTATAAATGATAACTCTCGTCCACAAATATATTGAGGGAAGGCAAAGAAGAGGATTTGAAATCAAGGCAGAATTGCAGGAAACAGATTTCAGGAGGTAGATTCGAATCGCCTTTAAAGCACATGAAAAGCAGCAAAACGTTGACAATGAGGCCCTTGGCCAAAAAGGACGTATGCGTTTTTTCCTGAATATATTCAGGAAAAAACGCATACGCCCTTTTTGGCCAACCAAGCAACCTGGAAAGGCAAATCAGCGCTACAAAGAAGTCTCGCTTCCCATTGGCCAAAAGGGCCATGCTGAGAAAAGTGTCAAAACCAGAAATGCAGGACAGGCCATGGAGAAATGGGAGCCTTGCTACGCTGATGGGCGGGATGTAAATTGCCAACAGCCACGCTGGAGAAGGGTACGGTGTGTCCTCAAACATCTAAAAAACACAGCTTAGAGCGCATAGGGCACTTCCACGCATGGGGGTATAAATTGGGAAAATTAAAAATCAGCAAGACACAAGCACACCAAAGTTTAGGGCTGCTCTGTTGCCAAGGACCTCCACTTCATTCCAACTTCAATATCCCAGGAAAGAGAAAAATGGATAAAGAAGTTGTGGTCCTTATGTACAATGGAATATCACTCAGCCATGAAATCAATGTCATAAGGCTAGTAGCAGCATGATGAGTGGATTTAGGTACGACAATTCTAAGTGAAATAAGTCACACAGAAAAGGACACTTCTCATAAGATATCACTTATACAGGGAAAGTAAAAACCGTTACACTTGAACTGAATTATAAAACAGAACAGAGTCACACATGCAGAAAACACACTATGGCTGCTTAACAGGAAAGGTGAGGTGGGGTGATATATAAAACAAGGGTTTCAAATTAGCTGAGATACCGTTCCATAATCCCAATATGTAATAGACAAGACCCACTCCTTGCTCAGAGAACTGGACTCAACACCCCCTATTCACCACACAAGGATATATCTGACTAGTAATAATCTTAAAACCTATGTATTGAAATCTCTCTGTTAGTGTGTCAAGTGGGTGTAAAGCGGCATAAACACAGCAGTGAAAAGCAGCTAAACCCCATTATAAAAATAAATTACTTTTAAAAACCCATGAAACAAAGACAGAGAAAGAGAGAGAAATCCTTACACAATTCGTTCAGGGGCTGTGATGCAACCCGGATTGACCATATCTAGACCCACAGCTGGATGAGACATAAGGGTGGACACTCTTGGGGCTGAGAGGTTTAGTGAGGTTGGGTGAGCAAACGCAGACCCTTTAAAGTAATACTGTGTGGTACCCATCCCATGGGTCCCAAATCTCCAGGTTCAAGGGCATCTTCCTACACTGAAAACATGCATGAGAAACCCAGAAGATGGTACACCGTGTGATGGGGAAAGCTTTCTAAAACGCACCTCATTTGTCATCTCCTTGAGCTCGGGTTCACAATTCCAGCCACTTTACTAGCAATCTCCCTACTTGGAGTATCAGCACCTTTAACCTCCTGTTCCGTACAGGTTGCAATTTGTCCTGAGGATGAACGGGAAGACGGGGAAGCAATGAGAGACTAGCTCTTGGTATTGGGACAGACACAGGTCACTCTATTTTCCCATCAGGAAGAAGAATTATCCACAGGCTCAGCCTGCCCCCCAGAACCAGAACAGGGCCTGAAGCCATCCTGCGCTTTTGCGGCCAGATCCCAAAAAAGCGAGTTGTAAAATGGAGCTTCAGGGCACTGCAATTCACAAACCTGCAGTGTTATAAATGATAACTCTCGTCCACAAATATATTGAGGGAAGGCAAAGAAGAGGATTTGAAATCAAGGCAGAATTGCAGGAAACAGATTTCAGGAGGTAGATTCGAATCGCCTTTAAAGCACATGAAATGCGGCAAAACGTTGACATTGATGCCCTTGGCTAAAAAGGGCGTATGCGTTTTTTCCTGAATATATTCAGGAAAAAACGCATACGCCCTTTTTGGCCAACCAAGCAACCTGGAAAGGCAAATCAGTGCTACAAAGAAGTCTCGCTGCCCATCGGTCAAAAGGGCCATGCTGAGAAAAGTGTCAAAACCAGAAATGCAGGACAGGCCATGGAGAAATGGGAGCCTTGCTACGCTGATGGGCGGGATGTAAATTGCCAACAGCCACGCTGGAGAAGGGTACGGTGTGTCCTCAAACATCTAAAAAACACAGCTTAGAGCGCATAGGGCACTTCCACGCATGGGGGTATAAATTGGGAAAATTAAAAATCAGCAAGACACAAGCACACCAAAGTTTAGGGCTGCTCTGTTGCCAAGGACCTCCACTTCATTCCACCTTAAATATCCCAGGAAAGAGAAAAATGGATAAAGAAGTTGTGGTCCTTAAGTACAATGGAATATCACTCAGCCATGAAATCAATGTCATAAGGCTAGTAGCAGCATGATGAGTGGATTTATGTACGAGACGATTCTAAGTGAAATAAGTCACACAGAAAAGGACACCTCTCATAAGATATCACTTATACAGGGAAAGTAAAAACCGTTACACTTGAACTGAATTATAAAACAGAACAGAGTCACACATGCAGAAAAGACACTATGGCTGCTTAACAGGAAAGGTGAGGTGGGGTGATACATAAAACAAGGGTTTCAAATTAGCTGAGATACCGTTCCATAATCCCAATATGTAATAGACAAGACCAACTCCTTGCTCAGAGAACTGGAATCAACACCCCCTATTCACCACACAAGGATATATCTGACTAGTAATAATCTTAAAACCTATGTATTGAAATCTCTCTGTTAGTGTGTCAAGTGGGTGTAAAGCGGCATAAACACAGCAGTGCAAAGCAGCTAAACCCCATTATAAAAATAAATTACTTTTAAAAACCCATGAAACAAAGACAGAGAAAGAGAGAGAAATTCTTACACAATTCGTTCAGGGGCTGTGATGCAAACCGGATTGACCATATCTAGACCCACAGCTGGATGAGACATGAGGGTGGACACTCTTGGGGCTGAGAGGTTTGGTGAGGTTGGGTGAGCAAACGCAGACCCTTTAAAGTAATACTGTGTGGTACCCATCCCATGGGTCACAAATCTCCAGGTTCAAGGGCATCTTCCTACATCGAAAACATGCATGAGAAACCCAGAAGATGGTACACCATGTGATGGGGAAAGCTTTCTAAAACGCACCTCATTTGTCATCTCCTTGAGCTCGGGTTCGCAATTCCAGCCACTTTACTAGCAATCTCCCTACTTGGAGCAACAGCATCTTTAACCTCCTGTTCCGTACAGGTTGCAATTTGTCCTGAGGATGAATGGGAAGATGGGGAACCAATGAGAGGCTAGCTCTTGGTGTTGGGACAGGCACAGGTCACTCTATTTTCCCATCAGGGAGAAGAATTAACCACAGGCTCAGCCTGCCCCCCGGAACCAGAACAGGGCCTGAAGCCATCCTGTGCTTTTACGGCCAGCTCCCAGAAAGCGAGTTGTAAAATGGAGCTTCAGGGCACTGCAATTCACAAACCTACAGATTTATAAATGATAACTCTCGTCCACAAATATATTGAGGGAAGGCAAAGAAGAGGGTTTGAAATCAAGGCAGAATTGCAGGAAACAGATTTCAGGAGGTAGATTCGAATCACCTTTAAAGCACATGAAAAGCAGAAAAACATTGACAATGAGGCCCTTGGCCAAAAAGGGCGTAGGCGTTTTTTCCTGAATATATTCAGGAGAAAACGCCTACGCCCTTTTTGGCCAACCAAGCAACCTGAAAAGGCAAATCAGCGCTAAAAAGAAGTCTCGCTTCCCATCGGTCAAAAGGGCCATGCTGAGAAAAGTGTCAAAACCAGAAATGCAGGACAGGCCATGGAGAAATGGGAGCCTTGCTACACTGACGGGCGGGATGTAAATTGCCAACAGCCACTCTGGAGAAGGGTACAGTGTTTCCTGTAACATCTAAAATACACAGCTTAGAGCGCATAGGGCACTTCCACGCATGGGGGTATAAATTGGGAAAATTAAAAATCAGCAAGACACAAGCACACCAAAGTTTAGGGCTGCTCTGTTGCCAAGGACCTCCACTTCATTCCACCTTAAATATCCCAGGAAAGAGAAAAATGGATAAAGAAGTTGTGGTCCTTATGTACAATGGAATATCACTCAGCCATGAAATCAATGTCATAAGGCTAGTAGCAGCATGATGAGTGGATTTAGGTACGACGATTCTAAGTGAAATAAGTCACACAGAAAAGGACACTTCTCATAAGATATCACTTATACAGGGAAAGTAAAAACCGTTACACTTGAACTGAATTACAAAACAGAACAGAGTCACACATGCAGAAAACACAGTATGGCTGCTTAACAGGAAAGGTGAGGTGGGGTGATACATAAAACAAGGGTTTCAAATTAGCTGAGATACCGTTCCATAATCCCAATATGTAATAGACAAGACCAACTCCTTGCTCAGAGAACTGGAATCAACACCCCCTATTCACCACACAAGGATATATCTGAGTAGTAATAATCTTAAAACCTATGTATTGAAATCTCTCTCTGTTAGTGTCAAGTGGGTGTAAAGCGGCATAAACACAGCAGTGAAAAGCAGCTAAACCCCATTATAAAAATAAATTACTTTTAAAAACCCATGAAACAAAGACAGTGAAAGAGAGAGAAATTCTTACACAATTCGTTCAGGGGCTGTGATGGAACCTGGATTGACCATATCTAGACCCACAGCTGGATGAGACATAAGGGTGGACACTCTTGGGGCTGAGAGGTTTGGTGAGGTTGGGTGAGCAAACGCAGACCCTTTAAAGTAATACTGTGTGGTACCCATCCCATGGGTCCCAAATCTCCAGGTTCAAGGGCATCTTCCTACATCGAAAACATGCATGAGAAACCCAGAAGATGGTACACCGTGTGATGGGGAAAGCTTTCTAAAACGCACCTCATTTGTCATCTCCTTGAGCTCGGGTTCGCAATTCCAGCCACTTTACTAGCAATCTCCCTACTTGGAGTATCAGCACCTTTAACCTCCTGTTCCGTACAGGTTGCAATTTGTCCTGAGGATGAACGGGAAGACGGGAAAGCAATGAGAGACTAGCTCTTGGTATTGGGACAGACACAGGTCACTCTATTTTCCCATCAGGAAGAAGAATTATCCACAGGCTCAGCCTGCCCCCCGGAACCAGAACAGGGCCTGAAGCCATCCTGTGCTTTTACGGCCAGCTCCCAAAAAGCGAGTTGTAAAATGGAGCTTCAGGGCACTGCAATTCACAAACCTGCAGAGTTATAAATGATAACTCTCGTCCACAAATATATTGAGGGAAGGCAAAGAAGAGGGTTTGAAATCAAGGCAGAATTGCAGGAAACAGATTTCAGGAGGTAGATTCGAATCGCCTTTAAAGCACATGAAAAGCAGCAAAACGTTGACAATGAGGCCCTTCGCCAAAAAGGGCGTATGCGTTTTTTCCTGAATATATTCAGGAAAAAACGCATACGCCCTTTTTGGCCAACCAAGCAACCTGGAAAGGCAAATCAGCGCTACAAAGAAGTCTCGCTTCCCATCGGTCAAATGGGCCATGCTGAAATAAGTGTCAAAACCAGAAATGCAGGACAGGCCATGGAGAAATGGGAGCCTTGCTACGCTGATGGGCGGGATGTAAATTGTCAAGAGCCATGCTGGAGAAGGGTACGGTATGTCCTCAAACATCTAAAAAACACAGCTTAGAGCGCAAGGGGCACTTCCACGCATGGGGGTATAAATTGGGAAAATTAAAAATCAGCAAGACACAAGCACACCAAAGTTTAGGGCTGCTCTGTTGCAAAGGACCTCCACTTCATTCCACCTTAAATATCCCAGGAAAGAGAAAAATGGATAAAGAAGTTGTGGTCCTTAAGTACAATGGAATATCACTCAGTCAAGAAATCAATGTCATAAGGCTAGTAGCAGCATGATGAGTGGATTTAGGTACGACGATTCTAAGTGAAATAAGTCACACAGAAAAGGACACTTCTCATAAGATATCACTTATACAGGGAAAGTAAAAACCGTTATACTTGAACTGAATTATAAAACAGAACAGAGTCACACATGCAGAAAACACACTATGGCTGCTTAACAGGAAAGGTGAGGTGGGGTGATACATAAAACAAGGGTTTCAAATTAGCTGAGATACCGTTCCATAATCCCAATATGTAATAGACAAGACCAACTCCTTGCTCAGAGAACTGGACTCAACACCCCCTATTCACCACAGAAGGATATATCTGAGTAGTAATAATCTTAAAACCTATGTATTGAAATCTCTCTGTTAGTGTGTCAAGTGGGTGTAAAGCGGCATAAACACAGCAGTGAAAAGCAGCTAAACCCCATTCTAAAAATAAATTACTTTTAAAAACCCATGAAACAAAGACAGTGAAAGAGAGAGAAATTCTTACACAATTCGTTCAGGGGCTGTGATGGAACCTGGATTGACCATATCTAGACCCACAGCTGGATGAGACATAAGGGTGGACACTCTTGGGGCTGAGAGATTTGGTGAGGCTGGTTGAGCAAACGCAGACCCTTTAAAGTAATACTGCGTGGTACCCATCGCATGGGTCCCAAATCTCGAGGTTCAAGGGCATCTTCCTACATCGAAAACATGCATGAGAAACCCAGAAGATGGTACACCGTGTGATGGGGAAAGGTTCCTAAAACGCACCTCATTTCTCATCTCCTTGTGCTCGGGTTCGCCATTCCAGCCACTTTACTAGCAATCTCCCTACTTGGAGCATCAGCACCTTTAACCTCCTGTTCCGTACAGGTTGCAATTTGTCCTGAGGATGAATGGGAAGATGGGGAACCAATGAGAGGCTAGCTCTAGGTGTTGGGACAGGCACAGGTCACTCTATTTTCCCATCAGGAAGAAGAATTAACCACAGGCTCAGCTTCCCCCCTGAACCAGCACAGGGCCTGAAACCATCCTGCGCTTTTACGGCCCGCTCCCAAAAAGCGAGTTGTAAAATGGAGCTTCAGGGCACTGCAATTCACAAACCTGCAGTGTTATAAATGATAACTCTCGTCCACAAATATATTGAGGGAAGGCAAAGAAGAGGATTTGAAATCAAGGCAGAATTGCAGGAAACAGATTTCAGGAGGTAGATTCGAATCGCCTTTAAAGCACATGAAAAGCGGCAAAACGTTGACAATGATGCCCTTGGCCGAAAAGGGCGTATGCGTTTTTTCCTGAATATATTCAGGAAAAAACGCATACGCCCTTTTTGGCCAACCAAGCAACCTGGAAAGGCAAATCAGCGCTACAAAGAAGTCTCGCTGCCCATCGGTCAAAAGGGCCATGCTGAGAAAAGTGTCAAAACCAGAAATGCAGAACAGGCAATGGAGAAATGGGAGCCTTGCTACGATGATGGGCGGAATGTAAATTGCCAACAGCCACGCTGGAGAAGGGTACGTTGTGTCCTGAAACATCTAAAAAACACAGCTTAGAGCGCATAGGGCACTTCCACGCATGGGGGTATAAATTGGGAAAATTAAAAATCAGCAAGACACAAGCACACCAAAGTTTAGGGCTGCTCTGTTGCCAAGGACCTCCACTTCATTCCACCTTAAATATCCCAGGAAAGAGAAAAATGGATAAAGAAGTTGTGGTCCTTATGTACAATGGAATATCACTCAGCCATGAAATCAATGTCATAAGGCTAGTAGCAGCATGATGAGTGGATTTAGGTACGACGATTCTAAGTGAAATAAGTCACACAGAAAAGGACACTTCTCATAAGATATCACTTATACAGGGAAAGTAAAAACCGTTACACTTGAACTGAATTATAAAACAGAACAGAGTCACACATGCAGAAAACACACTATGGCTGCTTAACAGGAAAGGTGAGGTGGGGTGATACATAAAACAAGGGTTTCAAATTAGCTGAGATACCGTTCCATAATCCCAATATGTAATAGACAAGACCAACTCCTTGCTCAGAGAACTGGACTCAACACCCCCTATTCACCACACAAGGATATATCTGACTAGTAATAATCTTAAAACCTATGTATTGAAATCTCTCTGTTAGTGTGTCAAGTGGGTGTAAAGCGGCATAAACACAGCAGTGAAAATCAGCTAAACCCCATTATAAAAATAAATTACTTTTAAAAACCCATGAAACAAAGACAGTGAAAGAGAGAGAAATTCTTACACAATTCGTTCCGGGGCTGTGATGGAACCTGGATTGACCATATCTAGACCCACAGCTGGATGAGACATAAGGGTGGACACTCTTGGGGCTGAGAGATTTGGTGAGGCTGGGTGAGCAAACGCAGACCCTTTAAAGTAATACTGCGTGGTACCCATCGCATGGGTCCCAAATCTCGAGGTTCAAGGGCATCTTCCTACATCGAAAACATGCATGAGAAACCCAGAAGATGGTACACCGTGTGATGGGGAAAGGTTCCTAAAACGCACCTCATTTCTCATCTCCTTGTGCTCGGGTTCGCCATTCCAGCCACTTTACTAGCAATCTCCCTACTTGGAGCATCAGCACCTTTAACCTCCTGTTCCGTACAGGTTGCAATTTGTCCTGAGGATGAATGGGAAGATGGGGAACCAATGAGAGGCTAGCTCTAGGTGTTGGGACAGGCACAGGTCACTCTATTTTCCCATCAGGAAGAAGAATTAACCACAGGCTCAGCTGCCCCCCGGAACCAGCACAGGGCCTGAAACCATCCTGCGCTTTTACGGCCAGCTCCCAAAAAGCGAGTTTTAAAATGGAGCTTCAGGGCACTGCAATTCACAAACCTGCAGAGTTATAAATGATAACTCTCGTCCACAAATATATTGAGGGAAGGCAAAGAAGAGGATTTGAAATCAAGGCAGAATTGCAGGAAACAGATTTCAGGAGGTAGATTCGAATCGCCTTTAAAGCACATGAAAAGCAGCAAAACGTTGACAATGAGGCCCTTGGCCAAAAAGGACGTATGCGTTTTTTCCTGAATATATTCAGGAAAAAACGCATACGCCCTTTTTGGCCAACCAAGCAACCTGGAAAGGCAAATCAGCGCTACAAAGAAGTCTCGCTTCCCATTGGCCAAAAGGGCCATGCTGAGAAAAGTGTCAAAACCAGAAATGCAGGACAGGCCATGGAGAAATGGGAGCCTTGCTACGCTGATGGGCGGGATGTAAATTGCCAACAGCCACGCTGGAGAAGGGTACGGTGTGTCCTCAAACATCTAAAAAACACAGCTTAGAGCGCATAGGGCACTTCCACGCATGGGGGTATAAATTGGGAAAATTAAAAATCAGCAAGACACAAGCACACCAAAGTTTAGGGCTGCTCTGTTGCCAAGGACCTCCACTTCATTCCAACTTCAATATCCCAGGAAAGAGAAAAATGGATAAAGAAGTTGTGGTCCTTATGTACAATGGAATATCACTCAGCCATGAAATCAATGTCATAAGGCTAGTAGCAGCATGATGAGTGGATTTAGGTACGACAATTCTAAGTGAAATAAGTCACACAGAAAAGGACACTTCTCATAAGATATCACTTATACAGGGAAAGTAAAAACCGTTACACTTGAACTGAATTATAAAACAGAACAGAGTCACACATGCAGAAAACACACTATGGCTGCTTAACAGGAAAGGTGAGGTGGGGTGATATATAAAACAAGGGTTTCAAATTAGCTGAGATACCGTTCCATAATCCCAATATGTAATAGACAAGACCCACTCCTTGCTCAGAGAACTGGACTCAACACCCCCTATTCACCACACAAGGATATATCTGACTAGTAATAATCTTAAAACCTATGTATTGAAATCTCTCTGTTAGTGTGTCAAGTGGGTGTAAAGCGGCATAAACACAGCAGTGAAAAGCAGCTAAACCCCATTATAAAAATAAATTACTTTTAAAAACCCATGAAACAAAGACAGAGAAAGAGAGAGAAATCCTTACACAATTCGTTCAGGGGCTGTGATGCAACCCGGATTGACCATATCTAGACCCACAGCTGGATGAGACATAAGGGTGGACACTCTTGGGGCTGAGAGGTTTAGTGAGGTTGGGTGAGCAAACGCAGACCCTTTAAAGTAATACTGTGTGGTACCCATCCCATGGGTCCCAAATCTCCAGGTTCAAGGGCATCTTCCTACACTGAAAACATGCATGAGAAACCCAGAAGATGGTACACCGTGTGATGGGGAAAGCTTTCTAAAACGCACCTCATTTGTCATCTCCTTGAGCTCGGGTTCGCAATTCCAGCCACTTTACTAGCAATCTCCCTACTTGGAGTATCAGCACCTTTAACCTCCTGTTCCGTACAGGTTGCAATTTGTCCTGAGGATGAACGGGAAGACGGGGAAGCAATGAGAGACTAGCTCTTGGTATTGGGACAGACACAGGTCACTCTATTTTCCCATCAGGAAGAAGAATTATCCACAGGCTCAGCCTGCCCCCCAGAACCAGAACAGGGCCTGAAGCCATCCTGCGCTTTTGCGGCCAGATCCCAAAAAAGCGAGTTGTAAAATGGAGCTTCAGGGCACTGCAATTCACAAACCTGCAGTGTTATAAATGATAACTCTCGTCCACAAATATATTGAGGGAAGGCAAAGAAGAGGATTTGAAATCAAGGCAGAATTGCAGGAAACAGATTTCAGGAGGTAGATTCGAATCGCCTTTAAAGCACATGAAAAGCGGCAAAACGTTGACATTGATGCCCTTGGCCAAAAAGGGCGTATGCGTTTTTTCCTGAATATATTCAGGAAAAAACGCATACGCCCTTTTTGGCCAACCAAGCAACCTGGAAAGGCAAATCAGTGCTACAAAGAAGTCTCGCTGCCCATCGGTCAAAAGGGCCATGCTGAGAAAAGTGTCAAAACAGAAATGCAGAACAGGCCATGGAGAAATGGGAGCCTTGCTACGCTGATGGGCGGAATGTAAATTGCCAACAGCCACGCTGGAGAAGGGTACGTTGTGTCCTGAAACATCTAAAAAACACAGCTTAGAGCGCATAGGGCACTTCCACGCATGGGGGTATAAATTGGGAAAATTAAAAATCAGCAAGACACAAGCACACCAAAGTTTAGGGCTGCTCTGTTGCCAAGGACCTCCACTTCATTCCACCTTAAATATCCCAGGAAAGAGAAAAATGGATAAAGAAGTTGTGGTCCTTATGTACAATGGAATATCACTCAGCCATGAAATCAATGTCATAAGGCTAGTAGCAGCATGATGAGTGGATTTAGGTACGACGATTCTAAGTGAAATAAGTCACACAGAAAAGGACACTTCTCATAAGATATCACTTATACAGGGAAAGTAAAAACCGTTACACTTGAACTGAATTATAAAACAGAACAGAGTCACACATGCAGAAAACACACTATGGCTGCTTAACAGGAAAGGTGAGGTGGGGTGATACATAAAACAAGGGTTTCAAATTAGCTGAGATACCGTTCCATAATCCCAATATGTAATAGACAAGACCAACTCCTTGCTCAGAGAACTGGACTCAACAACCCCTATTCACCACACAAGGATATATCTGACTAGTAATAATCTTAAAACCTATGTATTGAAATCTCTCTGTTAGTGTGTCAAGTGGGTGTAAAGCGGCATAAACACAGCAGTGAAAATCAGCTAAACCCCATTATAAAAATAAATTACTTTTAAAAACCCATGAAACAAAGACAGTGAAAGAGAGAGAAATTCTTACACAATTCGTTCCGGGGCTGTGATGGAACCTGGATTGACCATATCTAGACCCACAGCTGGATGAGACATAAGGGTGGACACTCTTGGGGCTGAGAGATTTGGTGAGGCTGGGTGAGCAAACGCAGACCCTTTAAAGTAATACTGCGTGGTACCCATCGCATGGGTCCCAAATCTCGAGGTTCAAGGGCATCTTCCTACATCGAAAACATGCATGAGAAACCCAGAAGATGGTACACCGTGTGATGGGGAAAGGTTCCTAAAACGCACCTCATTTCTCATCTCCTTGTGCTCGGGTTCGCCATTCCAGCCACTTTACTAGCAATCTCCCTACTTGGAGCATCAGCACCTTTAACCTCCTGTTCCGTACAGGTTGCAATTTGTCCTGAGGATGAATGGGAAGATGGGGAACCAATGAGAGGCTAGCTCTAGGTGTTGGGACAGGCACAGGTCACTCTATTTTCCCATCAGGAAGAAGAATTAACCACAGGCTCAGCTTCCCCCCTGAACCAGCACAGGGCCTGAAACCATCCTGCGCTTTTACGGCCCGCTCCCAAAAAGCGAGTTGTAAAATGGAGCTTCAGGGCACTGCAATTCACAAACCTGCAGTGTTATAAATGATAACTCTCGTCCACAAATATATTGAGGGAAGGCAAAGAAGAGGATTTGAAATCAAGGCAGAATTGCAGGAAACAGATTTCAGGAGGTAGATTCGAATCGCCTTTAAAGCACATGAAAAGCGGCAAAACGTTGACAATGATGCCCTTGGCCGAAAAGGGCGTATGCGTTTTTTCCT
Source organism: Balaenoptera physalus (assembly GCF_965194825.1). NCBI lineage: Eukaryota > Metazoa > Chordata > Mammalia > Artiodactyla > Balaenopteridae > Balaenoptera > Balaenoptera physalus. Next base: position 29,620 of record NW_028125143.1, read on the forward strand.
GAATATATTCAGGAAAAAACGCATACGCCCTTTTTGGCCAACCAAGCAACCTGGAAAGGCAAATCAGCGCTACAAAGAAGTCTCGCTGCCCATCGGTCAAAAGGGCCATGCTGAGAAAAGTGTCAAAACCAGAAATGCAGAACAGGCAATGGAGAAATGGGAGCCTTGCTACGATGATGGGCGGAATGTAAATTGCCAACAGCCACGCTGGAGAAGGGTACGTTGTGTCCTGAAACATCTAAAAAACACAGCTTAGAGCGCATAGGGCACTTCCACGCATGGGGGTATAAATTGGGAAAATTAAAAATCAGCAAGACACAAGCACACCAAAGTTTAGGGCTGCTCTGTTGCCAAGGACCTCCACTTCATTCCACCTTAAATATCCCAGGAAAGAGAAAAATGGATAAAGAAGTTGTGGTCCTTATGTACAATGGAATATCACTCAGCCATGAAATCAATGTCATAAGGCTAGTAGCAGCATGATGAGTGGATTTAGGTACGACGATTCTAAGTGAAATAAGTCACACAGAAAAGGACACTTCTCATAAGATATCACTTATACAGGGAAAGTAAAAACCGTTACACTTGAACTGAATTATAAAACAGAACAGAGTCACACATGCAGAAAACACACTATGGCTGCTTAACAGGAAAGGTGAGGTGGGGTGATATATAAAACAAGGGTTTCAAATTAGCTGAGATACCGTTCCATAATCCCAATATGTAATAGACAAGACCCACTCCTTGCTCAGAGAACTGGACTCAACACCCCCTATTCACCACACAAGGATATATCTGACTAGTAATAATCTTAAAACCTATGTATTGAAATCTCTCTGTTAGTGTGTCAAGTGGGTGTAAAGCGGCATAAACACAGCAGTGAAAAGCAGCTAAACCCCATTATAAAAATAAATTACTTTTAAAAACCCATGAAACAAAGACAGAGAAAGAGAGAGAAATCCTTACACAATTCGTTCAGGGGCTGTGATGCAACCCGGATTGACCATATCTAGACCCACAGCTGGATGAGACATAAGGGTGGACACTCTTGGGGCTGAGAGGTTTAGTGAGGTTGGGTGAGCAAACGCAGACCCTTTAAAGTAATACTGTGTGGTACCCATCCCATGGGTCCCAAATCTCCAGGTTCAAGGGCATCTTCCTACACTGAAAACATGCATGAGAAACCCAGAAGATGGTACACCGTGTGATGGGGAAAGCTTTCTAAAACGCACCTCATTTGTCATCTCCTTGAGCTCGGGTTCGCAATTCCAGCCACTTTACTAGCAATCTCCCTACTTGGAGTATCAGCACCTTTAACCTCCTGTTCCGTACAGGTTGCAATTTGTCCTGAGGATGAACGGGAAGACGGGGAAGCAATGAGAGACTAGCTCTTGGTATTGGGACAGACACAGGTCACTCTATTTTCCCATCAGGAAGAAGAATTATCCACAGGCTCAGCCTGCCCCCCAGAACCAGAACAGGGCCTGAAGCCATCCTGCGCTTTTGCGGCCAGATCCCAAAAAAGCGAGTTGTAAAATGGAGCTTCAGGGCACTGCAATTCACAAACCTGCAGTGTTATAAATGATAACTCTCGTCCACAAATATATTGAGGGAAGGCAAAGAAGAGGATTTGAAATCAAGGCAGAATTGCAGGAAACAGATTTCAGGAGGTAGATTCGAATCGCCTTTAAAGCACATGAAAAGCGGCAAAACGTTGACATTGATGCCCTTGGCCAAAAAGGGCGTATGCGTTTTTTCCTGAATATATTCAGGAAAAAACGCATACGCCCTTTTTGGCCAACCAAGCAACCTGGAAAGGCAAATCAGTGCTACAAAGAAGTCTCGCTGCCCATCGGTCAAAAGGGCCATGCTGAGAAAAGTGTCAAAACAGAAATGCAGAACAGGCCATGGAGAAATGGGAGCCTTGCTACGCTGATGGGCGGAATGTAAATTGCCAACAGCCACGCTGGAGAAGGGTACGTTGTGTCCTGAAACATCTAAAAAACACAGCTTAGAGCGCATAGGGCACTTCCACGCATGGGGGTATAAATTGGGAAAATTAAAAATCAGCAAGACACAAGCACACCAAAGTTTAGGGCTGCTCTGTTGCCAAGGACCTCCACTTCATTCCACCTTAAATATCCCAGGAAAGAGAAAAATGGATAAAGAAGTTGTGGTCCTTATGTACAATGGAATATCACTCAGCCATGAAATCAATGTCATAAGGCTAGTAGCAGCATGATGAGTGGATTTAGGTACGACGATTCTAAGTGAAATAAGTCACACAGAAAAGGACACTTCTCATAAGATATCACTTATACAGGGAAAGTAAAAACCGTTACACTTGAACTGAATTATAAAACAGAACAGAGTCACACATGCAGAAAACACACTATGGCTGCTTAACAGGAAAGGTGAGGTGGGGTGATACATAAAACAAGGGTTTCAAATTAGCTGAGATACCGTTCCATAATCCCAATATGTAATAGACAAGACCAACTCCTTGCTCAGAGAACTGGACTCAACAACCCCTATTCACCACACAAGGATATATCTGACTAGTAATAATCTTAAAACCTATGTATTGAAATCTCTCTGTTAGTGTGTCAAGTGGGTGTAAAGCGGCATAAACACAGCAGTGAAAATCAGCTAAACCCCATTATAAAAATAAATTACTTTTAAAAACCCATGAAACAAAGACAGTGAAAGAGAGAGAAATTCTTACACAATTCGTTCCGGGGCTGTGATGGAACCTGGATTGACCATATCTAGACCCACAGCTGGATGAGACATAAGGGTGGACACTCTTGGGGCTGAGAGATTTGGTGAGGCTGGGTGAGCAAACGCAGACCCTTTAAAGTAATACTGCGTGGTACCCATCGCATGGGTCCCAAATCTCGAGGTTCAAGGGCATCTTCCTACATCGAAAACATGCATGAGAAACCCAGAAGATGGTACACCGTGTGATGGGGAAAGGTTCCTAAAACGCACCTCATTTCTCATCTCCTTGTGCTCGGGTTCGCCATTCCAGCAACTTTACTAGCAATCTCCCTACTTGGAGCATCAGCACCTTTAACCTCCTGTTCCGTACAGGTTGCAATTTGTCCTGAGGATGAATGGGAAGATGGGGAACCAATGAGAGGCTAGCTCTAGGTGTTGGGACAGGCACAGGTCACTCTATTTTCCCATCAGGAAGAAGAATTAACCACAGGCTCAGCTGCCCCCCGGAACCAGCACAGGGCCTGAAACCATCCTGCGCTTTTACGGCCAGCTCCCAAAAAGCGAGTTGTAAAATGGAGCTTCAGGGCACTGCAATTCACAAACCTGCAGTGTTATAAATGATAACTCTCGTCCACAAATATATTGAGGGAAGGCAAAGAAGAGGATTTGAAATCAAGTTAGAATTGCAGGAAACAGATTTCAGGAGGTAGATTCGAATCGCCTTTAAAGCACATGAAAAGCGGCAAAACGTTGACAATGAGGCCCTTGGCCAAAAAGGGCGTATGCGTTTTTTCCTGAATATATTCAGGAAAAAACGCATACGCCCTTTTTGGCCAACCAAGCAACCTGGAAAGGCAAATCAGCGCTACAAAGAAGTCTCACTTCCCATCGGTCAAAAGGGCCATGCTGAGAAAAGTGTCAAAACCAGAAATGCAGGACAGGCCATGGAGAAATGGGAGCCTTGCTACGCTGATGGGCGGGATGTAAATTGCCAACAGCCACGCTGGAGAAGGGTACGGTGTGTCCTCAAACATCTAAAAAACACAGCTTAGAGCGCATAGGGCACTTCCACGCATGGGGGTATAAATTGGGAAAATTAAAAATCAGCAAGACACAAGCACACCAAAGTTTAGGGCTGCTCTGTTGCCAAGGACCTCCACTTCATTCCACCTTAAATATCCCAGGAAAGAGAAAAATGGATAAAGAAGTTGTGGTCCTTAAGTACAATGGAATATCACTCAGCCATGAAATCAATGTCATAAGGCTAGTAGCAGCATGATGAGTGGATTTATGTACGAGACGATTCTAAGTGAAATAAGTCACACAGAAAAGGACACCTCTCATAAGATATCACTTATACAGGGAAAGTAAAAACCGTTACACTTGAACTGAATTATAAAACAGAACAGAGTCACACATGCAGAAAAGACACTATGGCTGCTTAACAGGAAAGGTGAGGTGGGGTGATACATAAAACAAGGGTTTCAAATTAGCTGAGATACCGTTCCATAATCCCAATATGTAATAGACAAGACCAACTCCTTGCTCAGAGAACTGGAATCAACACCCCCTATTCACCACACAAGGATATATCTGACTAGTAATAATCTTAAAACCTATGTATTGAAATCTCTCTGTTAGTGTGTCAAGTGGGTGTAAAGCGGCATAAACACAGCAGTGCAAAGCAGCTAAACCCCATTATAAAAATAAATTACTTTTAAAAACCCATGAAACAAAGACAGAGAAAGAGAGAGAAATTCTTACACAATTCGTTCAGGGGCTGTGATGCAAACCGGATTGACCATATCTAGACCCACAGCTGGATGAGACATGAGGGTGGACACTCTTGGGGCTGAGAGGTTTGGTGAGGTTGGGTGAGCAAACGCAGACCCTTTAAAGTAATACTGTGTGGTACCCATCCCATGGGTCACAAATCTCCAGGTTCAAGGGCATCTTCCTACATCGAAAACATGCATGAGAAACCCAGAAGATGGTACACCATGTGATGGGGAAAGCTTTCTAAAACGCACCTCATTTGTCATCTCCTTGAGCTCGGGTTCGCAATTCCAGCCACTTTACTAGCAATCTCCCTACTTGGAGCAACAGCATCTTTAACCTCCTGTTCCGTACAGGTTGCAATTTGTCCTGAGGATGAATGGGAAGATGGGGAACCAATGAGAGGCTAGCTCTTGGTGTTGGGACAGGCACAGGTCACTCTATTTTCCCATCAGGGAGAAGAATTAACCACAGGCTCAGCCTGCCCCCCGGAACCAGAACAGGGCCTGAAGCCATCCTGTGCTTTTACAGCCAGCTCCCAGAAAGCGAGTTGTAAAATGGAGCTTCAGGGCACTGCAATTCACAAACCTGCAGATTTATAAATGATAACTCTCGTCCACAAATATATTGAGGGAAGGCAAAGAAGAGGGTTTGAAATCAAGGCAGAATTGCAGGAAACAGATTTCAGGAGGTAGATTCGAATCACCTTTAAAGCACATGAAAAGCAGAAAAACATTGACAATGAGGCCCTTGGCCAAAAAGGGCGTAGGCGTTTTTTCCTGAATATATTCAGGAGAAAACGCCTACGCCCTTTTTGGCCAACCAAGCAACCTGAAAAGGCAAATCAGCGCTAAAAAGAAGTCTCGCTTCCCATCGGTCAAAAGGGCCATGCTGAGAAAAGTGTCAAAACCAGAAATGCAGGACAGGCCATGGAGAAATGGGAGCCTTGCTACACTGACGGGCGGGATGTAAATTGCCAACAGCCACTCTGGAGAAGGGTACAGTGTTTCCTGTAACATCTAAAATACACAGCTTAGAGCGCATAGGGCACTTCCACGCATGGGGGTATAAATTGGGAAAATTAAAAATCAGCAAGACACAAGCACACCAAAGTTTAGGGCTGCTCTGTTGCCAAGGACCTCCACTTCATTCCACCTTAAATATCCCAGGAAAGAGAAAAATGGATAAAGAAGTTGTGGTCCTTATGTACAATGGAATATCACTCAGCCATGAAATCAATGTCATAAGGCTAGTAGCAGCATGATGAGTGGATTTAGGTACGACGATTCTAAGTGAAATAAGTCACACAGAAAAGGACACTTCTCATAAGATATCACTTATACAGGGAAAGTAAAAACCGTTACACTTGAACTGAATTATAAAACAGAACAGAGTCACACATGCAGAAAACACACTATGGCTGCTTAACGGGAAAGGTGAGGTGGGGTGATACATAAAACAAGGGTTTCAAATTAGCTGAGATACCGTTCCATAATCCCAATATGTAATAGACAAGACCAACTCCTTGCTCAGAGAACTGGACTCAACACCCCCTATTCACCACACAAGGATATATCTGAGTAGTAATAATCTTAAAACCTATGTATTGAAATCTCTCTCTGTTAGTGTCAAGTGGGTGTAAAGCGGCATAAACACAGCAGTGAAAAGCAGCTAAACCCCATTATAAAAATAAATTACTTTTAAAAACCCATGAAACAAAGACAGTGAAAGAGAGAGAAATTCTTACACAATTCGTTCAGGGGCTGTGATGGAACCTGGATTGACCATATCTAGACCCACAGCTGGATGAGACATAAGGGTGGACACTCTTGGGGTTGAGAGATTTGGTGAGGCTGGGTGAGCAAACACAGACCCTTTAAAGTAATACTGCGTGGTACCCATCGCATGGGTCCCAAATCTCGAGGTTCAAGGGCATCTTCCTACATCGAAAACATGCATGAGAAACCCAGAAGATGGTACACCGTGTGATGGGGAAAGCTTTCTAAAACGCACCTCATTTGTCATCTCCTTGAGCTCGGGTTCGCAATTCCAGCCACTTTACTAGCAATCTCCCTACTTGGAGTATCAGCACCTTTAACCTCCTGTTCCGTACAGGTTGCAATTTGTCCTGAGGATGAACGGGAAGACGGGAAAGCAATGAGAGACTAGCTCTTGGTATTGGGACAGACACAGGTCACTCTATTTTCCCATCAGGAAGAAGAATTATCCACAGGCTCAGCCTGCCCCCCGGAACCAGAACAGGGCCTGAAGCCATCCTGTGCTTTTACGGCCAGCTCCCAAAAAGCGAGTTGTAAAATGGAGCTTCAGGGCACTGCAATTCACAAACCTGCAGAATTATAAATGATAACTCTCGTCCACAAATATATTGAGGGAAGGCAAAGAAGAGGGTTTGAAATCAAGGCAGAATTGCAGGAAACAGATTTCAGGAGGTAGATTCGAATCGCCTTTAAAGCACATGAAAAGCAGCAAAACGTTGACAATGAGGCCCTTCGCCAAAAAGGGCGTATGCGTTTTTTCCTGAATATATTCAGGAAAAAACGCATACGCCCTTTTTGGCCAACCAAGCAACCTGGAAAGGCAAATCAGCGCTACAAAGAAGTCTCGCTTCCCATCGGTCAAATGGGCCATGCTGAAATAAGTGTCAAAACCAGAAATGCAGGACAGGCCATGGAGAAATGGGAGCCTTGCTACGCTGATGGGCGGGATGTAAATTGTCAAGAGCCATGCTGGAGAAGGGTACGGTATGTCCTCAAACATCTAAAAAACACAGCTTAGAGCGCATAGGGCACTTCCACGCATGGGGGTATAAATTGGGAAAATTAAAAATCAGCAAGACACAAGCACACCAAAGTTTAGGGCTGCTCTGTTGCAAAGGACCTCCACTTCATTCCACCTTAAATATCCCAGGAAAGAGAAAAATGGATAAAGAAGTTGTGGTCCTTAAGTACAATGGAATATCACTCAGTCAAGAAATCAATGTCATAAGGCTAGTAGCAGCATGATGAGTGGATTTAGGTACGACGATTCTAAGTGAAATAAGTCACACAGAAAAGGACACTTCTCATAAGATATCACTTATACAGGGAAAGTAAAAACCGTTATACTTGAACTGAATTATAAAACAGAACAGAGTCACACATGCAGAAAACACACTATGGCTGCTTAACAGGAAAGGTGAGGTGGGGTGATACATAAAACAAGGGTTTCAAATTAGCTGAGATACCGTTCCATAATCCCAATATGTAATAGACAAGACCAACTCCTTGCTCAGAGAACTGGACTCAACACCCCCTATTCTCCACACAAGGATATATCTGAGTAGTAATAATCTTAAAACCTATGTATTGAAATCTCTCTGTTAGTGTGTCAAGTGGGTGTAAAGCGGCATAAACACAGCAGTGAAAAGCAGCTAAACCCCATTATAAAAATAAATTACTTTTAAAAACCCATGAAACAAAGACAGTGAAAGAGAGAGAAATTCTTACACAATTCGTTCAGGGGCTGTGATGGAACCTGGATTGACCATATCTAGACCCACAGCTGGATGAGACATAAGGGTGGACACTCTTGGGGCTGAGAGATTTGGTGAGGCTGGTTGAGCAAACGCAGACCCTTTAAAGTAATACTGCGTGGTACCCATCGCATGGGTCCCAAATCTCGAGGTTCAAGGGCATCTTCCTACATCGAAAACATGCATGAGAAACCCAGAAGATGGTACACCGTGTGATGGGGAAAGGTTCCTAAAACGCACCTCATTTCTCATCTCCTTGTGCTCGGGTTCGCCATTCCAGCCACTTTACTAGCAATCTCCCTACTTGGAGTATCAGCACCTTTAACCTCCTGTTCCGTACAGGTTGCAATTTGTCCTGAGGATGAATGGGAAGATGGGGAACCAATGAGAGGCTAGCTCTAGGTGTTGGGACAGGCACAGGTCACTCTATTTTCCCATCAGGAAGAAGAATTAACCACAGGCTCAGCTTCCCCCCTGAACCAGCACAGGGCCTGAAACCATCCTGCGCTTTTACGGCCCGCTCCCAAAAAGCGAGTTGTAAAATGGAGCTTCAGGGCACTGCAATTCACAAACCTGCAGTGTTATAAATGATAACTCTCGTCCACAAATATATTGAGGGAAGGCAAAGAAGAGGATTTGAAATCAAGGCAGAATTGCAGGAAACAGATTTCAGGAGGTAGATTCGAATCGCCTTTAAAGCACATGAAAAGCGGCAAAACGTTGACAATGATGCCCTTGGCCGAAAAGGGCGTATGCGTTTTTTCCTGAATATATTCAGGAAAAAACGCATACGCCCTTTTTGGCCAACCAAGCAACCTGGAAAGGCAAATCAGCGCTACAAAGAAGTCTCGCTGCCCATCGGTCAAAAGGGCCATGCTGAGAAAAGTGTCAAAACCAGAAATGCAGAACAGGCAATGGAGAAATGGGAGCCTTGCTACGCTGATGGGCGGAATGTAAATTGCCAACAGCCACGCTGGAGAAGGGTACGTTGTGTCCTGAAACATCTAAAAAACACAGCTTAGAGCGCATAGGGCACTTCCACGCATGGGGGTATAAATTGGGAAAATTAAAAATCAGCAAGACACAAGCACACCAAAGTTTAGGGCTGCTCTGTTGCCAAGGACCTCCACTTCATTCCACCTTCAATATCCCAGGAAAGAGAAAAATGGATAAAGAAGTTGTGGTCCTTATGTACAATGGAATATCACTCAGCCATGAAATCAATGTCATAAGGCTAGTAGCAGCATGATGAGTGGATTTAGGTACGACGATTCTAAGTGAAATAAGTCACACAGAAAAGGACACTTCTCATAAGATATCACTTATACAGGGAAAGTAAAAACCGTTACACTTGAACTGAATTATAAAACAGAACAGAGTCACACATGCAGAAAACACACTATGGCTGCTTAACAGGAAAGGTGAGGTGGGGTGATACATAAAACAAGGGTTTCAAATTAGCTGAGATACCGTTCCATAATCCCAATATGTAATAGACAAGACCAACTCCTTGCTCAGAGAACTGGACTCAACACCCCCTATTCACCACACAAGGATATATCTGACTAGTAATAATCTTAAAACCTATGTATTGAAATCTCTCTGTTAGTGTGTCAAGTGGGTGTAAAGCGGCATAAACACAGCAGTGAAAATCAGCTAAACCCCATTATAAAAATAAATTACTTTTAAAAACCCATGAAACAAAGACAGTGAAAGAGAGAGAAATTCTTACACAATTCGTTCCGGGGCTGTGATGGAACCTGGATTGACCATATCTAGACCCACAGCTGGATGAGACATAAGGGTGGACACTCTTGGGGCTGAGAGATTTGGTGAGGCTGGGTGAGCAAACGCAGACCCTTTAAAGTAATACTGCGTGGTACCCATCGCATGGGTCCCAAATCTCGAGGTTCAAGGGCATCTTCCTACATCGAAAACATGCATGAGAAACCCAGAAGATGGTACACCGTGTGATGGGGAACGCTTTCTAAAACGCACCTCATTTGTCATCTCCTTGAGCTCGGGTTCGCAATTCCAGCCACTTTACTAGCAATCTCCCTACTTGGAGTATCAGCACCTTTAACCTCCTGTTCCGTACAGGTTGCAATTTGTCCTGAGGATGAACGGGAAGACGGGAAAGCAATGAGAGACTAGCTCTTGGTATTGGGACAGACACAGGTCACTCTATTTTCCCATCAGGAAGAAGAATTATCCTCAGGCTCAGCCTGCCCCCCGAAACCAGAACAGGGCCTGAAGCCATCCTGTGCTTTTACGGCCAGCTCCCAAAAAGCGAGTTGTAAAATGGAGCTTCAGGGCACTGCAATTCACAAACCTGCAGAGTTATAAATGATAACTCTCGTCCACAAATATATTGAGGGAAGGCAAAGAAGAGGGTTTGAAATCAAGGCAGAATTGCAGGAAACAGATTTCAGGAGGTAGATTCGAATCGCCTTTAAAGCACATGAAAAGCAGCAAAACGTTGACAATGAGGCCCTTCGCCAAAAAGGGCGTATGCGTTTTTTCCTGAATATATTCAGGAAAAAACGCATACGCCCTTTTTGGCCAAAAAAGCAACCTGGAAAGGCAAATCAGCGCTACAAAGAAGTCTCGCTTCCCATCGGTCAAATGGGCCATGCTGAAATAAGTGTCAAAACCAGAAATGCAGGACAGGCCATGGAGAAATGGGAGCCTTGCTACGCTGATGGGCGGGATGTAAATTGTCAAGAGCCATGCTGGAGAAGGGTACGGTATGTCCTCAAACATCTAAAAAACACAGCTTAGAGCGCAAGGGGCACTTCCACGCATGGGGGTATAAATTGGGAAAATTAAAAATCAGCAAGACACAAGCACACCAAAGTTTAGGGCTGCTCTGTTGCAAAGGACCTCCACTTCATTCCACCTTAAATATCCCAGGAAAGAGAAAAATGGATAAAGAAGTTGTGGTCCTTAAGTACAATGGAATATCACTCAGTCAAGAAATCAATGTCATAAGGCTAGTAGCAGCATGATGAGTGGATTTAGGTACGACGATTCTAAGTGAAATAAGTCACACAGAAAAGGACACTTCTCATAAGATATCACTTATACAGGGAAAGTAAAAACCGTTATACTTGAACTGAATTATAAAACAGAACAGAGTCACACATGCAGAAAACACACTATGGCTGCTTAACAGGAAAGGTGAGGTGGGGTGATACATAAAACAAGGGTTTCAAATTAGCTGAGATACCGTTCCATAATCCCAATATGTAATAGACAAGACCAACTCCTTGCTCAGAGAACTGGACTCAACACCCCCTATTCACCACAGAAGGATATATCTGAATAGTAATAATCTTAAAACCTATGTATTGAAATCTCTCTGTTAGTGTGTCAAGTGGGTGTAAAGCGGCATAAACACAGCAGTGAAAAGCAGCTAAACCCCATTATAAAAATAAATTACTTTTAAAAACCCATGAAACAAAGACAGTGAAAGAGAGAGAAATTCTTACACAATTCGTTCAGGGGCTGTGATGGAACCTGGATTGACCATATCTAGACCCACAGCTGGATGAGACATAAGGGTGGACACTCTTGGGGCTGAGAGATTTGGTGAGGCTGGTTGAGCAAACGCAGACCCTTTAAAGTAATACTGCGTGGTACCCATCGCATGGGTCCCAAATCTCGAGGTTCAAGGGCATCTTCCTACATCGAAAACATGCATGAGAAACCCAGAAGATCGTACACCGTGTGATGGGGAAAGGTTCCTAAAACGCACCTCATTTCTCATCTCCTTGTGCTCGGGTTCGCCATTCCAGCCACTTTACTAGCAATCTCCCTACTTGGAGCATCAGCACCTTTAACCTCCTGTTCCGTACAGGTTGCAATTTGTCCTGAGGATGAATGGGAAGATGGGGAACCAATGAGAGACTAGCTCTTGGTATTGGGACAGACACAGGTCACTCTATTTTCCCATCAGGAAGAAGAATTATCCACAGGCTCAGCCTGCCCCCCAGAACCAGAACAGGGCCTGAAGCCATCCTGCGCTTTTGCGGCCAGATCCCAAAAAAGCGAGTTGTAAAATGGAGCTTCAGGGCACTGCAATTCACAAACCTGCAGTGTTATAAATGATAACTCTCGTCCACAAATATATTGAGGGAAGGCAAAGAAGAGGATTTGAAATCAAGGCAGAATTGCAGGAAACAGATTTCAGGAGGTAGATTCGAATCGCCTTTAAAGCACATGAAAAGCGGCAAAACGTTGACATTGATGCCCTTGGCCAAAAAGGGCGTATGCGTTTTTTCCTGAATATATTCAGGAAAAAACGCATACGCCCTTTTTGGCCAACCAAGCAACCTGGAAAGGCAAATCAGTGCTACAAAGAAGTCTCGCTGCCCATCGGTCAAAAGGGCCATGCTGAGAAAAGTGTCAAAACAGAAATGCAGAACAGGCCATGGAGAAATGGGAGCCTTGCTACGCTGATGGGCGGAATGTAAATTGCCAACAGCCACGCTGGAGAAGGGTACGTTGTGTCCTGAAACATCTAAAAAACACAGCTTAGAGCGCATAGGGCACTTCCACGCATGGGGGTATAAATTGGGAAAATTAAAAATCAGCAAGACACAAGCACACCAAAGTTTAGGGCTGCTCTGTTGCCAAGGACCTCCACTTCATTCCACCTTAAATATCCCAGGAAAGAGAAAAATGGATAAAGAAGTTGTGGTCCTTATGTACAATGGAATATCACTCAGCCATGAAATCAATGTCATAAGGCTAGTAGCAGCATGATGAGTGGATTTAGGTACGACGATTCTAAGTGAAATAAGTCACACAGAAAAGGACACTTCTCATAAGATATCACTTATACAGGGAAAGTAAAAACCGTTACACTTGAACTGAATTATAAAACAGAACAGAGTCACACATGCAGAAAACACACTATGGCTGCTTAACAGGAAAGGTGAGGTGGGGTGATACATAAAACAAGGGTTTCAAATTAGCTGAGATACCGTTCCATAATCCCAATATGTAATAGACAAGACCAACTCCTTGCTCAGAGAACTGGACTCAACACCCCCTATTCACCACACAAGGATATATCTGACTAGTAATAATCTTAAAACCTATGTATTGAAATCTCTCTGTTAGTGTGTCAAGTGGGTGTAAAGCGGCATAAACACAGCAGTGAAAATCAGCTAAACCCCATTCTAAAAATAAATTACTTTTAAAAACCCATGAAACAAAGACAGTGAAAGAGAGAGAAATTCTTACACAATTCGTTCCGGGGCTGTGATGGAACCTGGATTGACCATATCTAGACCCACAGCTGGATGAGACATAAGGGTGGACACTCTTGGGGCTGAGAGATTTGGTGAGGCTGGGTGAGCAAACGCAGACCCTTTAAAGTAATACTGCGTGGTACCCATCGCATGGGTCCCAAATCTCGAGGTTCAAGGGCATCTTCCTACATCGAAAACATGCATGAGAAACCCAGAAGATGGTACACCGTGTGATGGGGAAAGGTTCCTAAAACGCACCTCATTTCTCATCTCCTTGTGCTCGGGTTCGCCATTCCAGCAACTTTACTAGCAATCTCCCTACTTGGAGCATCAGCACCTTTAACCTCCTGTTCCGTACAGGTTGCAATTTGTCCTGAAGATGAATGGGAAGATGGGGAACCAATGAGAGGCTAGCTCTAGGTGTTGGGACAGGCACAGGTCACTCTATTTTCCCATCAGGAAGAAGAATTAACCACAGGCTCAGCTGCCCCCCGGAACCAGCACAGGGCCTGAAACCATCCTGCGCTTTTACGGCCAGCTCCCAAAAAGCGAGTTGTAAAATGGAGCTTCAGGGCACTGCAATTCAAAAACCTGCAGTGTTATAAATGATAACTCTCGTCCACAAATATATTGAGGGAAGGCAAAGAAGAGGATTTGAAATCAAGTTAGAATTGCAGGAAACAGATTTCAGGAGGTAGATTCGAATCGCCTTTAAAGCACATGAAAAGCGGCAAAACGTTGACAATGAGGCCCTTGGCCAAAAAGGGCGTATGCGTTTTTTCCTGAATATATTCAGGAAAAAACGCATACGCCCTTTTTGGCCAACCAAGCAACCTGGAAAGGCAAATCAGCGCTACAAAGAAGTCTCACTTCCCATCGGTCAAAAGGGCCATGCTGAGAAAAGTGTCAAAACCAGAAATGCAGGACAGGCCATGGAGAAATGGGAGCCTTGCTACGCTGATGGGCGGGATGTAAATTGCCAACAGCCACGCTGGAGAAGGGTACGGTGTGTCCTCAAACATCTAAAAAACACAGCTTAGAGCGCATAGGGCACTTCCACGCATGGGGGTATAAATTGGGAAAATTAAAAATCAGCAAGACACAAGCACACCAAAGTTTAGGGCTGCTCTGTTGCCAAGGACCTCCACTTCATTCCACCTTAAATATCCCAGGAAAGAGAAAAATGGATAAAGAAGTTGTGGTCCTTAAGTACAATGGAATATCACTCAGCCATGAAATCAATGTCATAAGGCTAGTAGCAGCATGATGAGTGGATTTATGTACGAGACGATTCTAAGTGAAATAAGTCACACAGAAAAGGACACCTCTCATAAGATATCACTTATACAGGGAAAGTAAAAACCGTTACACTTGAACTGAATTATAAAACAGAACAGAGTCACACATGCAGAAAAGACACTATGGCTGCTTAACAGGAAAGGTGAGGTGGGGTGATACATAAAACAAGGGTTTCAAATTAGCTGAGATACCGTTCCATAATCCCAATATGTAATAGACAAGACCAACTCCTTGCTCAGAGAACTGGAATCAACACCCCCTATTCACCACACAAGGATATATCTGACTAGTAATAATCTTAAAACCTATGTATTGAAATCTCTCTGTTAGTGTGTCAAGTGGGTGTAAAGCGGCATAAACACAGCAGTGCAAAGCAGCTAAACCCCATTATAAAAATAAATTACTTTTAAAAACCCATGAAACAAAGACAGAGAAAGAGAGAGAAATTCTTACACAATTCGTTCAGGGGCTGTGATGCAAACCGGATTGACCATATCTAGTCCCACAGCTGGATGAGACATGAGGGTGGACACTCTTGGGGCTGAGAGGTTTGGTGAGGTTGGGTGAGCAAACGCAGACCCTTTAAAGTAATACTGTGTGGTACCCATCCCATGGGTCACAAATCTCCAGGTTCAAGGGCATCTTCCTACATCGAAAACATGCATGAGAAACCCAGAAGATGGTACACCATGTGATGGGGAAAGCTTTCTAAAACGCACCTCATTTGTCATCTCCTTGAGCTCGGGTTCGCAATTCCAGCCACTTTACTAGCAATCTCCCTACTTGGAGCAACAGCATCTTTAACCTCCTGTTCCGTACAGGTTGCAATTTGTCCTGAGGATGAATGGGAAGATGGGGAACCAATGAGAGGCTAGCTCTTGGTGTTGGGACAGGCACAGGTCACTCTATTTTCCCATCAGGGAGAAGAATTAACCACAGGCTCAGCCTGCCCCCCGGAACCAGAACAGGGCCTGAAGCCATCCTGTGCTTTTACGGCCAGCTCCCAAAAAGCGAGTTGTAAAATGGAGCTTCAGGGCACTGCAATTCACAAACCTGCAGATTTATAAATGATAACTCTCGTCCACAAATATATTGAGGGAAGGCAAAGAAGAGGGTTTGAAATCAAGGCAGAATTGCAGGAAACAGATTTCAGGAGGTAGATTCGAATCACCTTTAAAGCACATGAAAAGCAGAAAAACATTGACAATGAGGCCCTTGGCCAAAAAGGGCGTAGGCGTTTTTTCCTGAATATATTCAGGAGAAAACGCCTACGCCCTTTTTGGCCAACCAAGCAACCTGAAAAGGCAAATCAGCGCTACAAAGAAGTCTCGCTTCCCATCGGTCAAATGGGCCATGCTGAAATAAGTGTCAAAACCAGAAATGCAGGACAGGCCATGGAGAAATGGGAGCCTTGCTACGCTGATGGGCGGGATGTAAATTGTCAAGAGCCATGCTGGAGAAGGGTACGGTATGTCCTCAAACATCTAAAAAACACAGCTTAGAGCGCAAGGGGCACTTCCACGCATGGGGGTATAAATTGGGAAAATTAAAAATCAGCAAGACACAAGCACACCAAAGTTTAGGGCTGCTCTGTTGCAAAGGACCTCCACTTCATTCCACCTTAAATATCCCAGGAAAGAGAAAAATGGATAAAGAAGTTGTGGTCCTTAAGTACAATGGAATATCACTCAGTCAAGAAATCAATGTCATAAGGCTAGTAGCAGCATGATGAGTGGATTTAGGTACGACGATTCTAAGTGAAATAAGTCACACAGAAAAGGACACTTCTCATAAGATATCACTTATACAGGGAAAGTAAAAACCGTTATACTTGAACTGAATTATAAAACAGAACAGAGTCACACATGCAGAAAACACACTATGGCTGCTTAACAGGAAAGGTGAGGTGGGGTGATACATAAAACAAGGGTTTCAAATTAGCTGAGATACCGTTCCATAATCCCAATATGTAATAGACAAGACCAACTCCTTGCTCAGAGAACTGGACTCAACACCCCCTATTCACCACAGAAGGATATATCTGAGTAGTAATAATCTTAAAACCTATGTATTGAAATCTCTCTGTTAGTGTGTCAAGTGGGTGTAAAGCGGCATAAACACAGCAGTGAAAAGCAGCTAAACCCCATTATAAAAATAAATTACTTTTAAAAACCCATGAAACAAAGACAGTGAAAGAGAGAGAAATTCTTACACAATTCGTTCAGGGGCTGTGATGGAACCTGGATTGACCATATCTAGACCCACAGCTGGATGAGACATAAGGGTGGACACTCTTGGGGCTGAGAGATTTGGTGAGGCTGGTTGAGCAAACGCAGACCCTTTAAAGTAATACTGCGTGGTACCCATCGCATGGGTCCCAAATCTCGAGGTTCAAGGGCATCTTCCTACATCGAAAACATGCATGAGAAACCCAGAAGATGGTACACCGTGTGATGGGGAAAGGTTCCTAAAACGCACCTCATTTCTCATCTCCTTGTGCTCGGGTTCGCCATTCCAGCCACTTTACTAGCAATCTCCCTACTTGGAGCATCAGCACCTTTAACCTCCTGTTCCGTACAGGTTGCAATTTGTCCTGAGGATGAATGGGAAGATGGGGAACCAATGAGAGACTAGCTCTTGGTATTGGGACAGACACAGGTCACTCTATTTTCCCATCAGGAAGAAGAATTATCCACAGGCTCAGCCTGCCCCCCAGAACCAGAACAGGGCCTGAAGCCATCCTGCGCTTTTGCGGCCAGATCCCAAAAAAGCGAGTTGTAAAATGGAGCTTCAGGGCACTGCAATTCACAAACCTGCAGTGTTATAAATGATAACTCTCGTCCACAAATATATTGAGGGAAGGCAAAGAAGAGGATTTGAAATCAAGGCAGAATTGCAGGAAACAGATTTCAGGAGGTAGATTCGAATCGCCTTTAAAGCACATGAAAAGCGGCAAAACGTTGACATTGATGCCCTTGGCCAAAAAGGGCGTATGCGTTTTTTCCTGAATATATTCAGGAAAAAACGCATACGCCCTTTTTGGCCAACCAAGCAACCTGGAAAGGCAAATCAGTGCTACAAAGAAGTCTCGCTGCCCATCGGTCAAAAGGGCCATGCTGAGAAAAGTGTCAAAACAGAAATGCAGAACAGGCCATGGAGAAATGGGAGCCTTGCTACGCTGATGGGCGGAATGTAAATTGCCAACAGCCACGCTGGAGAAGGGTACGTTGTGTCCTGAAACATCTAAAAAACACAGCTTAGAGCGCATAGGGCACTTCCACGCATGGGGGTATAAATTGGGAAAATTAAAAATCAGCAAGACACAAGCACACCAAAGTTTAGGGCTGCTCTGTTGCCAAGGACCTCCACTTCATTCCACCTTAAATATCCCAGGAAAGAGAAAAATGGATAAAGAAGTTGTGGTCCTTATGTACAATGGAATATCACTCAGCCATGAAATCAATGTCATAAGGCTAGTAGCAGCATGATGAGTGGATTTAGGTACGACGATTCTAAGTGAAATAAGTCACACAGAAAAGGACACTTCTCATAAGATATCACTTATACAGGGAAAGTAAAAACCGTTACACTTGAACTGAATTATAAAACAGAACAGAGTCACACATGCAGAAAACACACTATGGCTGCTTAACAGGAAAGGTGAGGTGGGGTGATACATAAAACAAGGGTTTCAAATTAGCTGAGATACCGTTCCATAATCCCAATATGTAATAGACAAGACCAACTCCTTGCTCAGAGAACTGGACTCAACACCCCCTATTCACCACACAAGGATATATCTGACTAGTAATAATCTTAAAACCTATGTATTGAAATCTCTCTGTTAGTGTGTCAAGTGGGTGTAAAGCGGCATAAACACAGCAGTGAAAATCAGCTAAACCCCATTATAAAAATAAATTACTTTTAAAAACCCATGAAACAAAGACAGTGAAAGAGAGAGAAATTCTTACACAATTCGTTCCGGGGCTGTGATGGAACCTGGATTGACCATATCTAGACCCACAGCTGGATGAGACATAAGGGTGGACACTCTTGGGGCTGAGAGATTTGGTGAGGCTGGGTGAGCAAACGCAGACCCTTTAAAGTAATACTGCGTGGTACCCATCGCATGGGTCCCAAATCTCGAGGTTCAAGGGCATCTTCCTACATCGAAAACATGCATGAGAAACCCAGAAGATGGTACACCGTGTGATGGGGAACGCTTTCTAAAACGCACCTCATTTGTCATCTCCTTGAGCTCGGGTTCGCAATTCCAGCCACTTTACTAGCAATCTCCCTACTTGGAGTATCAGCACCTTTAACCTCCTGTTCCGTACAGGTTGCAATTTGTCCTGAGGATGAACGGGAAGACGGGAAAGCAATGAGAGACTAGCTCTTGGTATTGGGACAGACACAGGTCACTCTATTTTCCCATCAGGAAGAAGAATTATCCTCAGGCTCAGCCTGCCCCCCGAAACCAGAACAGGGCCTGAAGCCATCCTGTGCTTTTACGGCCAGCTCCCAAAAAGCGAGTTGTAAAATGGAGCTTCAGGGCACTGCAATTCACAAACCTGCAGAGTTATAAATGATAACTCTCGTCCACAAATATATTGAGGGAAGGCAAAGAAGAGGGTTTGAAATCAAGGCAGAATTGCAGGAAACAGATTTCAGGAGGTAGATTCGAATCGCCTTTAAAGCACATGAAAAGCAGCAAAACGTTGACAATGAGGCCCTTCGCCAAAAAGGGCGTATGCGTTTTTTCCTGAATATATTCAGGAAAAAACGCATACGCCCTTTTTGGCCAAAAAAGCAACCTGGAAAGGCAAATCAGCGCTACAAAGAAGTCTCGCTTCCCATCGGTCAAATGGGCCATGCTGAAATAAGTGTCAAAACCAGAAATGCAGGACAGGCCATGGAGAAATGGGAGCCTTGCTACGCTGATGGGCGGGATGTAAATTGTCAAGAGCCATGCTGGAGAAGGGTACGGTATGTCCTCAAACATCTAAAAAACACAGCTTAGAGCGCAAGGGGCACTTCCACGCATGGGGGTATAAATTGGGAAAATTAAAAATCAGCAAGACACAAGCACACCAAAGTTTAGGGCTGCTCTGTTGCAAAGGACCTCCACTTCATTCCACCTTAAATATCCCAGGAAAGAGAAAAATGGATAAAGAAGTTGTGGTCCTTAAGTACAATGGAATATCACTCAGTCAAGAAATCAATGTCATAAGGCTAGTAGCAGCATGATGAGTGGATTTAGGTACGACGATTCTAAGTGAAATAAGTCACACAGAAAAGGACACTTCTCATAAGATATCACTTATACAGGGAAAGTAAAAACCGTTATACTTGAACTGAATTATAAAACAGAACAGAGTCACACATGCAGAAAACACACTATGGCTGCTTAACAGGAAAGGTGAGGTGGGGTGATACATAAAACAAGGGTTTCAAATTAGCTGAGATACCGTTCCATAATCCCAATATGTAATAGACAAGACCAACTCCTTGCTCAGAGAACTGGACTCAACACCCCCTATTCACCACAGAAGGATATATCTGAATAGTAATAATCTTAAAACCTATGTATTGAAATCTCTCTGTTAGTGTGTCAAGTGGGTGTAAAGCGGCATAAACACAGCAGTGAAAAGCAGCTAAACCCCATTATAAAAATAAATTACTTTTAAAAACCCATGAAACAAAGACAGTGAAAGAGAGAGAAATTCTTACACAATTCGTTCAGGGGCTGTGATGGAACCTGGATTGACCATATCTAGACCCACAGCTGGATGAGACATAAGGGTGGACACTCTTGGGGCTGAGAGATTTGGTGAGGCTGGTTGAGCAAACGCAGACCCTTTAAAGTAATACTGCGTGGTACCCATCGCATGGGTCCCAAATCTCGAGGTTCAAGGGCATCTTCCTACATCGAAAACATGCATGAGAAACCCAGAAGATCGTACACCGTGTGATGGGGAAAGGTTCCTAAAACGCACCTCATTTCTCATCTCCTTGTGCTCGGGTTCGCCATTCCAGCCACTTTACTAGCAATCTCCCTACTTGGAGCATCAGCACCTTTAACCTCCTGTTCCGTACAGGTTGCAATTTGTCCTGAGGATGAATGGGAAGATGGGGAACCAATGAGAGACTAGCTCTTGGTATTGGGACAGACACAGGTCACTCTATTTTCCCATCAGGAAGAAGAATTATCCACAGGCTCAGCCTGCCCCCCAGAACCAGAACAGGGCCTGAAGCCATCCTGCGCTTTTGCGGCCAGATCCCAAAAAAGCGAGTTGTAAAATGGAGCTTCAGGGCACTGCAATTCACAAACCTGCAGTGTTATAAATGATAACTCTCGTCCACAAATATATTGAGGGAAGGCAAAGAAGAGGATTTGAAATCAAGGCAGAATTGCAGGAAACAGATTTCAGGAGGTAGATTCGAATCGCCTTTAAAGCACATGAAAAGCGGCAAAACGTTGACATTGATGCCCTTGGCCAAAAAGGGCGTATGCGTTTTTTCCTGAATATATTCAGGAAAAAACGCATACGCCCTTTTTGGCCAACCAAGCAACCTGGAAAGGCAAATCAGTGCTACAAAGAAGTCTCGCTGCCCATCGGTCAAAAGGGCCATGCTGAGAAAAGTGTCAAAACAGAAATGCAGAACAGGCCATGGAGAAATGGGAGCCTTGCTACGCTGATGGGCGGAATGTAAATTGCCAACAGCCACGCTGGAGAAGGGTACGTTGTGTCCTGAAACATCTAAAAAACACAGCTTAGAGCGCATAGGGCACTTCCACGCATGGGGGTATAAATTGGGAAAATTAAAAATCAGCAAGACACAAGCACACCAAAGTTTAGGGCTGCTCTGTTGCCAAGGACCTCCACTTCATTCCACCTTAAATATCCCAGGAAAGAGAAAAATGGATAAAGAAGTTGTGGTCCTTATGTACAATGGAATATCACTCAGCCATGAAATCAATGTCATAAGGCTAGTAGCAGCATGATGAGTGGATTTAGGTACGACGATTCTAAGTGAAATAAGTCACACAGAAAAGGACACTTCTCATAAGATATCACTTATACAGGGAAAGTAAAAACCGTTACACTTGAACTGAATTATAAAACAGAACAGAGTCACACATGCAGAAAACACACTATGGCTGCTTAACAGGAAAGGTGAGGTGGGGTGATACATAAAACAAGGGTTTCAAATTAGCTGAGATACCGTTCCATAATCCCAATATGTAATAGACAAGACCAACTCCTTGCTCAGAGAACTGGACTCAACACCCCCTATTCACCACACAAGGATATATCTGACTAGTAATAATCTTAAAACCTATGTATTGAAATCTCTCTGTTAGTGTGTCAAGTGGGTGTAAAGCGGCATAAACACAGCAGTGAAAATCAGCTAAACCCCATTCTAAAAATAAATTACTTTTAAAAACCCATGAAACAAAGACAGTGAAAGAGAGAGAAATTCTTACACAATTCGTTCCGGGGCTGTGATGGAACCTGGATTGACCATATCTAGACCCACAGCTGGATGAGACATAAGGGTGGACACTCTTGGGGCTGAGAGATTTGGTGAGGCTGGGTGAGCAAACGCAGACCCTTTAAAGTAATACTGCGTGGTACCCATCGCATGGGTCCCAAATCTCGAGGTTCAAGGGCATCTTCCTACATCGAAAACATGCATGAGAAACCCAGAAGATGGTACACCGTGTGATGGGGAAAGGTTCCTAAAACGCACCTCATTTCTCATCTCCTTGTGCTCGGGTTCGCCATTCCAGCAACTTTACTAGCAATCTCCCTACTTGGAGCATCAGCACCTTTAACCTCCTGTTCCGTACAGGTTGCAATTTGTCCTGAAGATGAATGGGAAGATGGGGAACCAATGAGAGGCTAGCTCTAGGTGTTGGGACAGGCACAGGTCACTCTATTTTCCCATCAGGAAGAAGAATTAACCACAGGCTCAGCTGCCCCCCGGAACCAGCACAGGGCCTGAAACCATCCTGCGCTTTTACGGCCAGCTCCCAAAAAGCGAGTTGTAAAATGGAGCTTCAGGGCACTGCAATTCACAAACCTGCAGTGTTATAAATGATAACTCTCGTCCACAAATATATTGAGGGAAGGCAAAGAAGAGGATTTGAAATCAAGTTAGAATTGCAGGAAACAGATTTCAGGAGGTAGATTCGAATCGCCTTTAAAGCACATGAAAAGCGGCAAAACGTTGACAATGAGGCCCTTGGCCAAAAAGGGCGTATGCGTTTTTTCCTGAATATATTCAGGAAAAAACGCATACGCCCTTTTTGGCCAACCAAGCAACCTGGAAAGGCAAATCAGCGCTACAAAGAAGTCTCACTTCCCATCGGTCAAAAGGGCCATGCTGAGAAAAGTGTCAAAACCAGAAATGCAGGACAGGCCATGGAGAAATGGGAGCCTTGCTACGCTGATGGGCGGGATGTAAATTGCCAACAGCCACGCTGGAGAAGGGTACGGTGTGTCCTCAAACATCTAAAAAACACAGCTTAGAGCGCATAGGGCACTTCCACGCATGGGGGTATAAATTGGGAAAATTAAAAATCAGCAAGACACAAGCACACCAAAGTTTAGGGCTGCTCTGTTGCCAAGGACCTCCACTTCATTCCACCTTAAATATCCCAGGAAAGAGAAAAATGGATAAAGAAGTTGTGGTCCTTAAGTACAATGGAATATCACTCAGCCATGAAATCAATGTCATAAGGCTAGTAGCAGCATGATGAGTGGATTTATGTACGAGACGATTCTAAGTGAAATAAGTCACACAGAAAAGGACACCTCTCATAAGATATCACTTATACAGGGAAAGTAAAAACCGTTACACTTGAACTGAATTATAAAACAGAACAGAGTCACACATGCAGAAAAGACACTATGGCTGCTTAACAGGAAAGGTGAGGTGGGGTGATACATAAAACAAGGGTTTCAAATTAGCTGAGATACCGTTCCATAATCCCAATATGTAATAGACAAGACCAACTCCTTGCTCAGAGAACTGGAATCAACACCCCCTATTCACCACACAAGGATATATCTGACTAGTAATAATCTTAAAACCTATGTATTGAAATCTCTCTGTTAGTGTGTCAAGTGGGTGTAAAGCGGCATAAACACAGCAGTGCAAAGCAGCTAAACCCCATTATAAAAATAAATTACTTTTAAAAACCCATGAAACAAAGACAGAGAAAGAGAGAGAAATTCTTACACAATTCGTTCAGGGGCTGTGATGCAAACCGGATTGACCATATCTAGTCCCACAGCTGGATGAGACATGAGGGTGGACACTCTTGGGGCTGAGAGGTTTGGTGAGGTTGGGTGAGCAAACGCAGACCCTTTAAAGTAATACTGTGTGGTACCCATCCCATGGGTCACAAATCTCCAGGTTCAAGGGCATCTTCCTACATCGAAAACATGCATGAGAAACCCAGAAGATGGTACACCATGTGATGGGGAAAGCTTTCTAAAACGCACCTCATTTGTCATCTCCTTGAGCTCGGGTTCGCAATTCCAGCCACTTTACTAGCAATCTCCCTACTTGGAGCAACAGCATCTTTAACCTCCTGTTCCGTACAGGTTGCAATTTGTCCTGAGGATGAATGGGAAGATGGGGAACCAATGAGAGGCTAGCTCTTGGTGTTGGGACAGGCACAGGTCACTCTATTTTCCCATCAGGGAGAAGAATTAACCACAGGCTCAGCCTGCCCCCCGGAACCAGAACAGGGCCTGAAGCCATCCTGTGCTTTTACGGCCAGCTCCCAAAAAGCGAGTTGTAAAATGGAGCTTCAGGGCACTGCAATTCACAAACCTGCAGATTTATAAATGATAACTCTCGTCCACAAATATATTGAGGGAAGGCAAAGAAGAGGGTTTGAAATCAAGGCAGAATTGCAGGAAACAGATTTCAGGAGGTAGATTCGAATCACCTTTAAAGCACATGAAAAGCAGAAAAACATTGACAATGAGGCCCTTGGCCAAAAAGGGCGTAGGCGTTTTTTCCTGAATATATTCAGGAGAAAACGCCTACGCCCTTTTTGGCCAACCAAGCAACCTGAAAAGGCAAATCAGCGCTACAAAGAAGTCTCGCTTCCCATCGGTCAAATGGGCCATGCTGAAATAAGTGTCAAAACCAGAAATGCAGGACAGGCCATGGAGAAATGGGAGCCTTGCTACGCTGATGGGCGGGATGTAAATTGTCAAGAGCCATGCTGGAGAAGGGTACGGTATGTCCTCAAACATCTAAAAAACACAGCTTAGAGCGCAAGGGGCACTTCCACGCATGGGGGTATAAATTGGGAAAATTAAAAATCAGCAAGACACAAGCACACCAAAGTTTAGGGCTGCTCTGTTGCAAAGGACCTCCACTTCATTCCACCTTAAATATCCCAGGAAAGAGAAAAATGGATAAAGAAGTTGTGGTCCTTAAGTACAATGGAATATCACTCAGTCAAGAAATCAATGTCATAAGGCTAGTAGCAGCATGATGAGTGGATTTAGGTACGACGATTCTAAGTGAAATAAGTCACACAGAAAAGGACACTTCTCATAAGATATCACTTATACAGGGAAAGTAAAAACCGTTATACTTGAACTGAATTATAAAACAGAACAGAGTCACACATGCAGAAAACACACTATGGCTGCTTAACAGGAAAGGTGAGGTGGGGTGATACATAAAACAAGGGTTTCAAATTAGCTGAGATACCGTTCCATAATCCCAATATGTAATAGACAAGACCAACTCCTTGCTCAGAGAACTGGACTCAACACCCCCTATTCACCACAGAAGGATATATCTGAGTAGTAATAATCTTAAAACCTATGTATTGAAATCTCTCTGTTAGTGTGTCAAGTGGGTGTAAAGCGGCATAAACACAGCAGTGAAAAGCAGCTAAACCCCATTATAAAAATAAATTACTTTTAAAAACCCATGAAACAAAGACAGTGAAAGAGAGAGAAATTCTTACACAATTCGTTCAGGGGCTGTGATGGAACCTGGATTGACCATATCTAGACCCACAGCTGGATGAGACATAAGGGTGGACACTCTTGGGGCTGAGAGATTTGGTGAGGCTGGTTGAGCAAACGCAGACCCTTTAAAGTAATACTGCGTGGTACCCATCGCATGGGTCCCAAATCTCGAGGTTCAAGGGCATCTTCCTACATCGAAAACATGCATGAGAAACCCAGAAGATGGTACACCGTGTGATGGGGAAAGGTTCCTAAAACGCACCTCATTTCTCATCTCCTTGTGCTCGGGTTCGCCATTCCAGCCACTTTACTAGCAATCTCCCTACTTGGAGCATCAGCACCTTTAACCTCCTGTTCCGTACAGGTTGCAATTTGTCCTGAGGATGAATGGGAAGATGGGGAACCAATGAGAGACTAGCTCTTGGTATTGGGACAGACACAGGTCACTCTATTTTCCCATCAGGAAGAAGAATTATCCACAGGCTCAGCCTGCCCCCCAGAACCAGAACAGGGCCTGAAGCCATCCTGCGCTTTTGCGGCCAGATCCCAAAAAAGCGAGTTGTAAAATGGAGCTTCAGGGCACTGCAATTCACAAACCTGCAGTGTTATAAATGATAACTCTCGTCCACAAATATATTGAGGGAAGGCAAAGAAGAGGATTTGAAATCAAGGCAGAATTGCAGGAAACAGATTTCAGGAGGTAGATTCGAATCGCCTTTAAAGCACATGAAAAGCGGCAAAACGTTGACATTGATGCCCTTGGCCAAAAAGGGCGTATGCGTTTTTTCCTGAATATATTCAGGAAAAAACGCATACGCCCTTTTTGGCCAACCAAGCAACCTGGAAAGGCAAATCAGTGCTACAAAGAAGTCTCGCTGCCCATCGGTCAAAAGGGCCATGCTGAGAAAAGTGTCAAAACAGAAATGCAGAACAGGCCATGGAGAAATGGGAGCCTTGCTACGCTGATGGGCGGAATGTAAATTGCCAACAGCCACGCTGGAGAAGGGTACGTTGTGTCCTGAAACATCTAAAAAACACAGCTTAGAGCGCATAGGGCACTTCCACGCATGGGGGTATAAATTGGGAAAATTAAAAATCAGCAAGACACAAGCACACCAAAGTTTAGGGCTGCTCTGTTGCCAAGGACCTCCACTTCATTCCACCTTAAATATCCCAGGAAAGAGAAAAATGGATAAAGAAGTTGTGGTCCTTATGTACAATGGAATATCACTCAGCCATGAAATCAATGTCATAAGGCTAGTAGCAGCATGATGAGTGGATTTAGGTACGACGATTCTAAGTGAAATAAGTCACACAGAAAAGGACACTTCTCATAAGATATCACTTATACAGGGAAAGTAAAAACCGTTACACTTGAACTGAATTATAAAACAGAACAGAGTCACACATGCAGAAAACACACTATGGCTGCTTAACAGGAAAGGTGAGGTGGGGTGATACATAAAACAAGGGTTTCAAATTAGCTGAGATACCGTTCCATAATCCCAATATGTAATAGACAAGACCAACTCCTTGCTCAGAGAACTGGACTCAACACCCCCTATTCACCACACAAGGATATATCTGACTAGTAATAATCTTAAAACCTATGTATTGAAATCTCTCTGTTAGTGTGTCAAGTGGGTGTAAAGCGGCATAAACACAGCAGTGAAAATCAGCTAAACCCCATTATAAAAATAAATTACTTTTAAAAACCCATGAAACAAAGACAGTGAAAGAGAGAGAAATTCTTACACAATTCGTTCCGGGGCTGTGATGGAACCTGGATTGACCATATCTAGACCCACAGCTGGATGAGACATAAGGGTGGACACTCTTGGGGCTGAGAGATTTGGTGAGGCTGGGTGAGCAAACGCAGACCCTTTAAAGTAATACTGCGTGGTACCCATCGCATGGGTCCCAAATCTCGAGGTTCAAGGGCATCTTCCTACATCGAAAACATGCATGAGAAACCCAGAAGATGGTACACCGTGTGATGGGGAAAGGTTCCTAAAACGCACCTCATTTCTCATCTCCTTGTGCTCGGGTTCGCCATTCCAGCCACTTTACTAGCAATCTCCCTACTTGGAGCATCAGCACCTTTAACCTCCTGTTCCGTACAGGTTGCAATTTGTCCTGAGGATGAATGGGAAGATGGGGAACCAATGAGAGGCTAGCTCTAGGTGTTGGGACAGGCACAGGTCACTCTATTTTCCCATCAGGAAGAAGAATTAACCACAGGCTCAGCTGCCCCCCGGAACCAGCACAGGGCCTGAAACCATCCTGCGCTTTTACGGCCAGCTCCCAAAAAGCGAGTTGTAAAATGGAGCTTCAGGGCACTGCAATTCACAAACCTGCAGTGTTATAAATGATAACTCTCGTCCACAAATATATTGAGGGAAGGCAAAGAAGAGGATTTGAAATCAAGTTAGAATTGCAGGAAACAGATTTCAGGAGGTAGATTCGAATCGCCTTTAAAGCACATGAAAAGCGGCAAAACGTTGACAATGAGGCCCTTGGCCAAAAAGGGCGTATGCGTTTTTTCCTGAATATATTCAGGAAAAAACGCATACGCCCTTTTTGGCCAACCAAGCAACCTGGAAAGGCAAATCAGCGCTACAAAGAAGTCTCACTTCCCATCGGTCAAAAGGGCCATGCTGAGAAAAGTGTCAAAACCAGAAATGCAGGACAGGCCATGGAGAAATGGGAGCCTTGCTACGCTGATGGGCGGGATGTAAATTGCCAACAGCCACGCTGGAGAAGGGTACGGTGTGTCCTCAAACATCTAAAAAACACAGCTTAGAGCGCATAGGGCACTTCCACGCATGGGGGTATAAATTGGGAAAATTAAAAATCAGCAAGACACAAGCACACCAAAGTTTAGGGCTGCTCTGTTGCCAAGGACCTCCACTTCATTCCACCTTAAATATCCCAGGAAAGAGAAAAATGGATAAAGAAGTTGTGGTCCTTAAGTACAATGGAATATCACTCAGCCATGAAATCAATGTCATAAGGCTAGTAGCAGCATGATGAGTGGATTTATGTACGAGACGATTCTAAGTGAAATAAGTCACACAGAAAAGGACACCTCTCATAAGATATCACTTATACAGGGAAAGTAAAAACCGTTACACTTGAACTGAATTATAAAACAGAACAGAGTCACACATGCAGAAAAGACACTATGGCTGCTTAACAGGAAAGGTGAGGTGGGGTGATACATAAAACAAGGGTTTCAAATTAGCTGAGATACCGTTCCATAATCCCAATATGTAATAGACAAGACCAACTCCTTGCTCAGAGAACTGGAATCAACACCCCCTATTCACCACACAAGGATATATCTGACTAGTAATAATCTTAAAACCTATGTATTGAAATCTCTCTGTTAGTGTGTCAAGTGGGTGTAAAGCGGCATAAACACAGCAGTGCAAAGCAGCTAAACCCCATTATAAAAATAAATTACTTTTAAAAACCCATGAAACAAAGACAGAGAAAGAGAGAGAAATTCTTACACAATTCGTTCAGGGGCTGTGATGCAAACCGGATTGACCATATCTAGTCCCACAGCTGGATGAGACATGAGGGTGGACACTCTTGGGGCTGAGAGGTTTGGTGAGGTTGGGTGAGCAAACGCAGACCCTTTAAAGTAATACTGTGTGGTACCCATCCCATGGGTCACAAATCTCCAGGTTCAAGGGCATCTTCCTACATCGAAAACATGCATGAGAAACCCAGAAGATGGTACACCATGTGATGGGGAAAGCTTTCTAAAACGCACCTCATTTGTCATCTCCTTGAGCTCGGGTTCGCAATTCCAGCCACTTTACTAGCAATCTCCCTACTTGGAGCAACAGCATCTTTAACCTCCTGTTCCGTACAGGTTGCAATTTGTCCTGAGGATGAATGGGAAGATGGGGAACCAATGAGAGGCTAGCTCTTGGTGTTGGGACAGGCAAAGGTCACTCTATTTTCCCATCAGGGAGAAGAATTAACCACAGGCTCAGCCTGCCCCCCGGAACCAGAACAGGGCCTGAAGCCATCCTGTGCTTTTACGGCCAGCTCCCAAAAAGCGAGTTGTAAAATGGAGCTTCAGGGCACTGCAATTCACAAACCTGCAGAGTTATAAATGATAACTCTCGTCCACAAATATATTGAGGGAAGGCAAAGAAGAGGGTTTGAAATCAAGGCAGAATTGCAGGAAACAGATTTCAGGAGGTAGATTCGAATCACCTTTAAAGCACATGAAAAGCAGAAAAACATTGACAATGAGGCCCTTGGCCAAAAAGGGCGTAGGCGTTTTTTCCTGAATATATTCAGGAGAAAACGCCTACGCCCTTTTTGGCCAACCAAGCAACCTGAAAAGGCAAATCAGCGCTAAAAAGAAGTCTCGCTTCCCATCGGTCAAAAGGGCCATGCTGAGAAAAGTGTCAAAACCAGAAATGCAGGACAGGCCATGGAGAAATGGGAGCCTTGCTACACTGACGGGCGGGATGTAAATTGCCAACAGCCACTCTGGAGAAGGGTACAGTGTTTCCTGTAACATCTAAAATACACAGCTTAGAGCGCATAGGGCACTTCCACGCATGGGGGTATAAATTGGGAAAATTAAAAATCAGCAAGACACAAGCACACCAAAGTTTAGGGCTGCTCTGTTGCCAAGGACCTCCACTTCATTCCACCTTAAATATCCCAGGAAAGAGAAAAATGGATAAAGAAGTTGTGGTCCTTAAGTACAATGGAATATCACTCAGCCATGAAATCAATGTCATAAGGCTAGTAGCAGCATGATGAGTGGGTTTAGGTACGACGATTCTAAATGAAATAAGTCACACAGAAAAGGACACTTCTCATAAGATATCACTTATACAGGGAAAGTAAAAACCGTTACACTTGAACTGAATTATAAAACAGAACAGAGTCACACATGCAGAAAACACACTATGGCTGCTTAACGGGAAAGGTGAGGTGGGGTGATACATAAAACAAGGGTTTCAAATTAGCTGAGATACCGTTCCATAATCCCAATATGTAATAGACAAGACCAACTCCTTGCTCAGAGAACTGGACTCAACACCCCCTATTCACCACACAAGGATATATCTGAGTAGTAATAATCTTAAAACCTATGTATTGAAATCTCTCTCTGTTAGTGTCAAGTGGGTGTAAAGCGGCATAAACACAGCAGTGAAA
The DNA here is from genome assembly GCF_965194825.1 of Balaenoptera physalus. NCBI lineage: Eukaryota > Metazoa > Chordata > Mammalia > Artiodactyla > Balaenopteridae > Balaenoptera > Balaenoptera physalus. Next base: position 60,411 of record NW_028125143.1, read on the forward strand.
AGCAGCTAAACCCCATTATAAAAATAAATTACTTTTAAAAACCCATGAAACAAAGACAGTGAAAGAGAGAGAAATTCTTACACAATTCGTTCAGGGGCTGTGATGGAACCTGGATTGACCATATCTAGACCCACAGCTGGATGAGACATAAGGGTGGACACTCTTGGGGCTGAGAGATTTGGTGAGGCTGGGTGAGCAAACACAGACCCTTTAAAGTAATACTGCGTGGTACCCATCGCATGGGTCCCAAATCTCGAGGTTCAAGGGCATCTTCCTACATCGAAAACATGCATGAGAAACCCAGAAAATGGTACACCGTGTGATGGGGAAAGGTTCCTAAAACGCACCTCATTTCTCATCTCCTTGTGCTCGGGTTCGCCATTCCAGCCACTTTACTAGCAATCTCCCTACTTGGAGCATCAGCACCTTTAACCTCCTGTTCCGTACAGGTTGCAATTTGTCCTGAGGATGAATGGGAAGATGGGGAACCAATGAGAGGCTAGCTCTAGGTGTTGGGACAGGCACAGGTCACTCTATTTTCCCATCAGGAAGAAGAATTAACCACAGGCTCAGCTGCCCCCCGGAACCAGCACAGGGCCTGAAACCATCCTGCGCTTTTACGGCCAGCTCCCAAAAAGCGAGTTGTAAAATGGAGCTTCAGGGCACTGCAATTCACAAACCTGCAGAGTTATAAATGATAACTCTCGTCCACAAATATATTGAGGGAAGGCAAAGAAGAGGATTTGAAATCAAGGCAGAATTGCAGTAAACAGATTTCAGGAGGTAGATTCGAATCGCCTTTAAAGCACATGAAAAGCAGCAAAACGTTGACAATGAGGCCCTTGGCCAAAAAGGGCGTATGCGTTTTTTCCTGAATATATTCAGGAAAAAACGCATACGCCCTTTTTGGCCAACCAAGCAACCTGGAAAGGCAAATCAGCGCTACAAAGAAGTCTCACTTCCCATCGGTCAAAAGGGCCATGCTGAGAAAAGTGTCAAAACCAGAAATGCAGGACAGGCCATGGAGAAATGGGAGCCTTGCTACGCTGATGGGCGGGATGTAAATTGCCAACAGCCACGCTGGAGAAGGGTACGGTGTGTCCTCAAATATCTAAAAAACACAGCTTAGAGCGCATAGGGCACTTCCACGCATGGGGGTATAAATTGGGAAAATTAAAAATCAGCAAGACACAAGCACACCAAAGTTTAGGGCTGCTCTGTTGCCAAGGACCTCCACTTCATTCCACCTTAAATATCCCAGGAAAGAGAAAAATGGATAAAGAAGTTGTGGTCCTTATGTACAATGGAATATCACTCAGCCATGAAATCAATGTCATAAGGCTAGTAGCAGCATGATGAGTGGATTTAGGTACGACGATTCTAAGTGAAATAAGTCACACAGAAAAGGACACTTCTCATAAGATATCACTTATACAGGGAAAGTAAAAACCGTTACACTTGAACTGAATTATAAAACAGAACAGAGTCACACATGCAGAAAACACAGTATGGCTGCTTAACAGGAAAGGTGAGGTGGGGTGATACATAAAACAAGGGTTTCAAATTAGCTGAGATACCGTTCCATAATCCCAATATGTAATAGACAAGACCAACTCCTTGCTCAGAGAACTGGAATCAACACCCCCTATTCACCACACAAGGATATATCTGAGTAGTAATAATCTTAAAACCTATGTATTGAAATCTCTCTCTGTTAGTGTCAAGTGGGTGTAAAGCGGCATAAACACAGCAGTGAAAAGCAGCTAAACCCCATTATAAAAATAAATTACTTTTAAAAACCCATGAAACAAAGACAGTGAAAGAGAGAGAAATTCTTACACAATTCGTTCAGGGGCTGTGATGGAACCTGGATTGACCATATCTAGACCCACAGCTGGATGAGACATAAGGGTGGACACTCTTGGGGCTGAGAGGTTTGGTGAGGTTGGGTGAGCAAACGCAGACCCTTTAAAGTAATACTGTGTGGTACCCATCCCATGGGTCCCAAATCTCCAGGTTCAAGGGCATCTTCCTACATCGAAAACATGCATGAGAAACCCAGAAGATGGTACACCGTGTGATGGGGAAAGCTTTCTAAAACGCACCTCATTTGTCATCTCCTTGAGCTCGGGTTCGCAATTCCAGCCACTTTACTAGCAATCTCCCTACTTGGAGTATCAGCACCTTTAACCTCCTGTTCCGTACAGGTTGCAATTTGTCCTGAGGATGAACGGGAAGACGGGAAAGCAATGAGAGACTAGCTCTTGGTATTGGGACAGACACAGGTCACTCTATTTTCCCATCAGGAAGAAGAATTATCCACAGGCTCAGCCTGCCCCCCGGAACCAGAACAGGGCCTGAAGCCATCCTGTGCTTTTACGGCCAGCTCCCAAAAAGCGAGTTGTAAAATGGAGCTTCAGGGCACTGCAATTCACAAACCTGCAGAGTTATAAATGATAACTCTCGTCCACAAATATATTGAGGGAAGGCAAAGAAGAGGGTTTGAAATCAAGGCAGAATTGCAGGAAACAGATTTCAGGAGGTAGATTCGAATCGCCTTTAAAGCACATGAAAAGCAGCAAAACGTTGACAATGAGGCCCTTCGCCAAAAAGGGCGTATGCGTTTTTTCCTGAATATATTCAGGAAAAAACGCATACGCCCTTTTTGGCCAACCAAGCAACCTGGAAAGGCAAATCAGCGCTACAAAGAAGTCTCGCTTCCCATCGGTCAAATGGGCCATGCTGAAATAAGTGTCAAAACCAGAAATGCAGGACAGGCCATGGAGAAATGGGAGCCTTGCTACGCTGATGGGCGGGATGTAAATTGTCAAGAGCCATGCTGGAGAAGGGTACGGTATGTCCTCAAACATCTAAAAAACACAGCTTAGAGCGCAAGGGGCACTTCCACGCATGGGGGTATAAATTGGGAAAATTAAAAATCAGCAAGACACAAGCACACCAAAGTTTAGGGCTGCTCTGTTGCAAAGGACCTCCACTTCATTCCACCTTAAATATCCCAGGAAAGAGAAAAATGGATAAAGAAGTTGTGGTCCTTAAGTACAATGGAATATCACTCAGTCAAGAAATCAATGTCATAAGGCTAGTAGCAGCATGATGAGTGGATTTAGGTACGACGATTCTAAGTGAAATAAGTCACACAGAAAAGGACACTTCTCATAAGATATCACTTATACAGGGAAAGTAAAAACCGTTATACTTGAACTGAATTATAAAACAGAACAGAGTCACACATGCAGAAAACACACTATGGCTGCTTAACAGGAAAGGTGAGGTGGGGTGATACATAAAACAAGGGTTTCAAATTAGCTGAGATACCGTTCCATAATCCCAATATGTAATAGACAAGACCAACTCCTTGCTCAGAGAACTGGACTCAACACCCCCTATTCACCACAGAAGGATATATCTGAGTAGTAATAATCTTAAAACCTATGTATTGAAATCTCTCTGTTAGTGTGTCAAGTGGGTGTAAAGCGGCATAAACACAGCAGTGAAAAGCAGCTAAACCCCATTCTAAAAATAAATTACTTTTAAAAACCCATGAAACAAAGACAGTGAAAGAGAGAGAAATTCTTACACAATTCGTTCAGGGGCTGTGATGGAACCTGGATTGACCATATCTAGACCCACAGCTGGATGAGACATAAGGGTGGACACTCTTGGGGCTGAGAGATTTGGTGAGGCTGGTTGAGCAAACGCAGACCCTTTAAAGTAATACTGCGTGGTACCCATCGCATGGGTCCCAAATCTCGAGGTTCAAGGGCATCTTCCTACATCGAAAACATGCATGAGAAACCCAGAAGATGGTACACCGTGTGATGGGGAAAGGTTCCTAAAACGCACCTCATTTCTCATCTCCTTGTGCTCGGGTTCGCCATTCCAGCCACTTTACTAGCAATCTCCCTACTTGGAGCATCAGCACCTTTAACCTCCTGTTCCGTACAGGTTGCAATTTGTCCTGAGGATGAATGGGAAGATGGGGAACCAATGAGAGGCTAGCTCTAGGTGTTGGGACAGGCACAGGTCACTCTATTTTCCCATCAGGAAGAAGAATTAACCACAGGCTCAGCTGCCCCCCGGAACCAGCACAGGGCCTGAAACCATCCTGCGCTTTTACGGCCAGCTCCCAAAAAGCGAGTTGTAAAATGGAGCTTCAGGGCACTGCAATTCACAAACCTGCAGAGTTATAAATGATAACTCTCGTCCACAAATATATTGAGGGAAGGCAAAGAAGAGGATTTGAAATCAAGGCAGAATTGCAGTAAACAGATTTCAGGAGGTAGATTCGAATCGCCTTTAAAGCACATGAAAAGCAGCAAAACGTTGACAATGAGGCCCTTGGCCAAAAAGGGCGTATGCGTTTTTTCCTGAATATATTCAGGAAAAAACGCATACGCCCTTTTTGGCCAACCAAGCAACCTGGAAAGGCAAATCAGCGCTACAAAGAAGTCTCACTTCCCATCGGTCAAAAGGGCCATGCTGAGAAAAGTGTCAAAACCAGAAATGCAGGACAGGCCATGGAGAAATGGGAGCCTTGCTACGCTGATGGGCGGGATGTAAATTGCCAACAGCCACGCTGGAGAAGGGTACGGTGTGTCCTCAAATATCTAAAAAACACAGCTTAGAGCGCATAGGGCACTTCCACGCATGGGGGTATAAATTGGGAAAATTAAAAATCAGCAAGACACAAGCACACCAAAGTTTAGGGCTGCTCTGTTGCCAAGGACCTCCACTTCATTCCACCTTAAATATCCCAGGAAAGAGAAAAATGGATAAAGAAGTTGTGGTCCTTATGTACAATGGAATATCACTCAGCCATGAAATCAATGTCATAAGGCTAGTAGCAGCATGATGAGTGGATTTAGGTACGACGATTCTAAGTGAAATAAGTCACACAGAAAAGGCCACTTCTCATAAGATATCACTTATACAGGGAAAGTAAAAACCGTTACACTTGAACTGAATTATAAAACAGAACAGAGTCACACATGCAGAAAACACAGTATGGCTGCTTAACAGGAAAGGTGAGGTGGGGTGATACATAAAACAAGGGTTTCAAATTAGCTGAGATACCGTTCCATAATCCCAATATGTAATAGACAAGACCAACTCCTTGCTCAGAGAACTGGAATCAACACCCCCTATTCACCACACAAGGATATATCTGAGTAGTAATAATCTTAAAACCTATGTATTGAAATCTCTCTCTGTTAGTGTCAAGTGGGTGTAAAGCGGCATAAACACAGCAGTGAAAAGCAGCTAAACCCCATTATAAAAATAAATTACTTTTAAAAACCCATGAAACAAAGACAGTGAAAGAGAGAGAAATTCTTACACAATTCGTTCAGGGGCTGTGATGGAACCTGGATTGACCATATCTAGACCCACAGCTGGATGAGACATAAGGGTGGACACTCTTGGGGCTGAGAGGTTTGGTGAGGTTGGGTGAGCAAACGCAGACCCTTTAAAGTAATACTGTGTGGTACCCATCCCATGGGTCCCAAATCTCCAGGTTCAAGGGCATCTTCCTACATCGAAAACATGCATGAGAAACCCAGAAGATGGTACACCGTGTGATGGGGAAAGCTTTCTAAAACGCACCTCATTTGTCATCTCCTTGAGCTCGGGTTCGCAATTCCAGCCACTTTACTAGCAATCTCCCTACTTGGAGTATCAGCACCTTTAACCTCCTGTTCCGTACAGGTTGCAATTTGTCCTGAGGATGAACGGGAAGACGGGAAAGCAATGAGAGACTAGCTCTTGGTATTGGGACAGACACAGGTCACTCTATTTTCCCATCAGGAAGAAGAATTATCCACAGGCTCAGCCTGCCCCCCGGAACCAGAACAGGGCCTGAAGCCATCCTGTGCTTTTACGGCCAGCTCCCAAAAAGCGAGTTGTAAAATGGAGCTTCAGGGCACTGCAATTCACAAACCTGCAGAGTTATAAATGATAACTCTCGTCCACAAATATATTGAGGGAAGGCAAAGAAGAGGGTTTGAAATCAAGGCAGAATTGCAGGAAACAGATTTCAGGAGGTAGATTCGAATCGCCTTTAAAGCACATGAAAAGCAGCAAAACGTTGACAATGAGGCCCTTCGCCAAAAAGGGCGTATGCGTTTTTTCCTGAATATATTCAGGAAAAAACGCATACGCCCTTTTTGGCCAACCAAGCAACCTGGAAAGGCAAATCAGCGCTACAAAGAAGTCTCGCTTCCCATCGGTCAAATGGGCCATGCTGAAATAAGTGTCAAAACCAGAAATGCAGGACAGGCCATGGAGAAATGGGAGCCTTGCTACGCTGATGGGCGGGATGTAAATTGTCAAGAGCCATGCTGGAGAAGGGTACGGTATGTCCTCAAACATCTAAAAAACACAGCTTAGAGCGCAAGGGGCACTTCCACGCATGGGGGTATAAATTGGGAAAATTAAAAATCAGCAAGACACAAGCACACCAAAGTTTAGGGCTGCTCTGTTGCAAAGGACCTCCACTTCATTCCACCTTAAATATCCCAGGAAAGAGAAAAATGGATAAAGAAGTTGTGGTCCTTAAGTACAATGGAATATCACTCAGTCAAGAAATCAATGTCATAAGGCTAGTAGCAGCATGATGAGTGGATTTAGGTACGACGATTCTAAGTGAAATAAGTCACACAGAAAAGGACACTTCTCATAAGATATCACTTATACAGGGAAAGTAAAAACCGTTATACTTGAACTGAATTATAAAACAGAACAGAGTCACACATGCAGAAAACACACTATGGCTGCTTAACAGGAAAGGTGAGGTGGGGTGATACATAAAACAAGGGTTTCAAATTAGCTGAGATACCGTTCCATAATCCCAATATGTAATAGACAAGACCAACTCCTTGCTCAGAGAACTGGACTCAACACCCCCTATTCACCACAGAAGGATATATCTGAGTAGTAATAATCTTAAAACCTATGTATTGAAATCTCTCTGTTAGTGTGTCAAGTGGGTGTAAAGCGGCATAAACACAGCAGTGAAAAGCAGCTAAACCCCATTCTAAAAATAAATTACTTTTAAAAACCCATGAAACAAAGACAGTGAAAGAGAGAGAAATTCTTACACAATTCGTTCAGGGGCTGTGATGGAACCTGGATTGACCATATCTAGACCCACAGCTGGATGAGACATAAGGGTGGACACTCTTGGGGCTGAGAGATTTGGTGAGGCTGGTTGAGCAAACGCAGACCCTTTAAAGTAATACTGCGTGGTACCCATCGCATGGGTCCCAAATCTCGAGGTTCAAGGGCATCTTCCTACATCGAAAACATGCATGAGAAACCCAGAAGATGGTACACCGTGTGATGGGGAAAGGTTCCTAAAACGCACCTCATTTCTCATCTCCTTGTGCTCGGGTTCGCCATTGCAGCCACTTTACTAGCAATCTCCCTACTTGGAGCATCAGCACCTTTAACCTCCTGTTCCGTACAGGTTGCAATTTGTCCTGAGGATGAATGGGAAGATGGGGAACCAATGAGAGGCTAGCTCTAGGTGTTGGGACAGGCACAGGTCACTCTATTTTCCCATCAGGAAGAAGAATTAACCACAGGCTCAGCTTCCCCCCTGAACCAGCACAGGGCCTGAAACCATCCTGCGCTTTTACGGCCCGCTCCCAAAAAGCGAGTTGTAAAATGGAGCTTCAGGGCACTGCAATTCACAAACCTGCAGTGTTATAAATGATAACTCTCGTCCACAAATATATTGAGGGAAGGCAAAGAAGAGGATTTGAAATCAAGGCAGAATTGCAGGAAACAGATTTCAGGAGGTAGATTCGAATCGCCTTTAAAGCACATGAAAAGCGGCAAAACGTTGACAATGATGCCCTTGGCCGAAAAGGGCGTATGCGTTTTTTCCTGAATATATTCAGGAAAAAACGCATACGCCCTTTTTGGCCAACCAAGCAACCTGGAAAGGCAAATCAGCGCTACAAAGAAGTCTCGCTGCCCATCGGTCAAAAGGGCCATGCTGAGAAAAGTGTCAAAACCAGAAATGCAGAACAGGCAATGGAGAAATGGGAGCCTTGCTACGCTGATGGGCGGAATGTAAATTGCCAACAGCCACGCTGGAGAAGGGTACGTTGTGTCCTGAAACATCTAAAAAACACAGCTTAGAGCGCATAGGGCACTTCCACGCATGGGGGTATAAATTGGGAAAATTAAAAATCAGCAAGACACAAGCACACCAAAGTTTAGGGCTGCTCTGTTGCCAAGGACCTCCACTTCATTCCACCTTAAATATCCCAGGAAAGAGAAAAATGGATAAAGAAGTTGTGGTCCTTATGTACAATGGAATATCACTCAGCCATGAAATCAATGTCATAAGGCTAGTAGCAGCATGATGAGTGGATTTAGGTACGACGATTCTAAGTGAAATAAGTCACACAGAAAAGGACACTTCTCATAAGATATCACTTATACAGGGAAAGTAAAAACCGTTACACTTGAACTGAATTATAAAACAGAACAGAGTCACACATGCAGAAAACACACTATGGCTGCTTAACAGGAAAGGTGAGGTGGGGTGATACATAAAACAAGGGTTTCAAATTAGCTGAGATACCGTTCCATAATCCCAATATGTAATAGACAAGACCAACTCCTTGCTCAGAGAACTGGACTCAACACCCCCTATTCACCACACAAGGATATATCTGACTAGTAATAATCTTAAAACCTATGTATTGAAATCTCTCTGTTAGTGTGTCAAGTGGGTGTAAAGCGGCATAAACACAGCAGTGAAAATCAGCTAAACCCCATTATAAAAATAAATTACTTTTAAAAACCCATGAAACAAAGACAGTGAAAGAGAGAGAAATTCTTACACAATTCGTTCCGGGGCTGTGATGGAACCTGGATTGACCATATCTAGACCCACAGCTGGATGAGACATAAGGGTGGACACTCTTGGGGCTGAGAGATTTGGTGAGGCTGGGTGAGCAAACGCAGACCCTTTAAAGTAATACTGCGTGGTACCCATCGCATGGGTCCCAAATCTCGAGGTTCAAGGGCATCTTCCTACATCGAAAACATGCATGAGAAACCCAGAAGATGGTACACCGTGTGATGGGGAAAGCTTTCTAAAACGCACCTCATTTGTCATCTCCTTGAGCTCGGGTTCGCAATTCCAGCCACTTTACTAGCAATCTCCCTAATTGGAGTATCAGCACCTTTAACCTCCTGTTCCGTACAGGTTGCAATTTGTCCTGAGGATGAACGGGAAGACGGGAAAGCAATGAGAGACTAGCTCTTGGTATTGGGACAGACACAGGTCACTCTATTTTCCCATCAGGAAGACGAATTATCCACAGGCTCAGCCTGCCCCCCGGAACCAGAACAGGGCCTGAAGCCATCCTGTGCTTTTACGGCCAGCTCCCAAAAAGCGAGTTGTAAAATGGAGCTTCAGGGCACTGCAATTCACAAACCTGCAGAGTTATAAATGATAACTCTCGTCCACAAATATATTGAGGGAAGGCAAAGAAGAGGGTTTGAAATCAAGGCAGAATTGCAGGAAACAGATTTCAGGAGGTAGATTCGAATCGCCTTTAAAGCACATGCAAAGCAGCAAAACGTTGACAATGAGGCCCTTCGCCAAAAAGGGCGTATGCGTTTTTTCCTGAATATATTCAGGAAAAAACGCATACGCCCTTTTTGGCCAACCAAGCAACCTGGAAAGGCAAATCAGCGCTACAAAGAAGTCTCGCTTCCCATCGGTCAAATGGGCCATGCTGAAATAAGTGTCAAAACCAGAAATGCAGGACAGGCCATGGAGAAATGGGAGCCTTGCTACGCTGATGGGCGGGATGTAAATTGTCAAGAGCCATGCTGGAGAAGGGTACGGTATGTCCTCAAACATCTAAAAAACACAGCTTAGAGCGCAAGGGGCACTTCCACGCATGGGGGTATAAATTGGGAAAATTAAAAATCAGCAAGACACAAGCACACCAAAGTTTAGGGCTGCTCTGTTGCAAAGGACCTCCACTTCATTCCACCTTAAATATCCCAGGAAAGAGAAAAATGGATAAAGAAGTTGTGGTCCTTAAGTACAATGGAATATCACTCAGTCAAGAAATCAATGTCATAAGGCTAGTAGCAGCATGATGAGTGGATTTAGGTACGACGATTCTAAGTGAAATAAGTCACACAGAAAAGGACACTTCTCATAAGATATCACTTATACAGGGAAAGTAAAAACCGTTATACTTGAACTGAATTATAAAACAGAACAGAGTCACACATGCAGAAAACACACTATGGCTGCTTAACAGGAAAGGTGAGGTGGGGTGATACATAAAACAAGGGTTTCAAATTAGCTGAGATACCGTTCCATAATCCCAATATGTAATAGACAAGACCAACTCCTTGCTCAGAGAACTGGACTCAACACCCCCTATTCACCACAGAAGGATATATCTGAGTAGTAATAATCTTAAAACCTATGTATTGAAATCTCTCTGTTAGTGTGTCAAGTGGGTGTAAAGCGGCATAAACACAGCAGTGAAAAGCAGCTAAACCCCATTATAAAAATAAATTACTTTTAAAAACCCATGAAACAAAGACAGTGAAAGAGAGAGAAATTCTTACACAATTCGTTCAGGGGCTGTGATGGAACCTGGATTGACCATATCTAGACCCACAGCTGGATGAGACATAAGGGTGGACACTCTTGGGGCTGAGAGATTTGGTGAGGCTGGTTGAGCAAACGCAGACCCTTTAAAGTAATACTGCGTGGTACCCATCGCATGGGTCCCAAATCTCGAGGTTCAAGGGCATCTTCCTACATCGAAAACATGCATGAGAAACCCAGAAGATGGTACACCGTGTGATGGGGAAAGGTTCCTAAAACGCACCTCATTTCTCATCTCCTTGTGCTCGGGTTCGCCATTCCAGCCACTTTACTAGCAATCTCCCTACTTGGAGCATCAGCACCTTTAACCTCCTGTTCCGTACAGGTTGCAATTTGTCCTGAGGATGAATGGGAAGATGGGGAACCAATGAGAGGCTAGCTCTAGGTGTTGGGACAGGCACAGGTCACTCTATTTTCCCATCAGGAAGAAGAATTAACCACAGGCTCAGCTTCCCCCCTGAACCAGCACAGGGCCTGAAACCATCCTGCGCTTTTACAGCCCGCTCCCAAAAAGCGAGTTGTAAAATGGAGCTTCAGGGCACTGCAATTCACAAACCTGCAGTGTTATAAATGATAACTCTCGTCCACAAATATATTGAGGGAAGGCAAAGAAGAGGATTTGAAATCAAGGCAGAATTGCAGGAAACAGATTTCAGGAGGTAGATTCGAATCGCCTTTAAAGCACATGAAAAGCGGCAAAACGTTGACAATGATGCCCTTGGCCGAAAAGGGCGTATGCGTTTTTTCCTGAATATATTCAGGAAAAAACGCATACGCCCTTTTTGGCCAACCAAGCAACCTGGAAAGGCAAATCAGCGCTACAAAGAAGTCTCGCTGCCCATCGGTCAAAAGGGCCATGCTGAGAAAAGTGTCAAAACCAGAAATGCAGAACAGGCAATGGAGAAATGGGAGCCTTGCTACGCTGATGGGCGGAATGTAAATTGCCAACAGCCACGCTGGAGAAGGGTACGTTGTGTCCTGAAACATCTAAAAAACACAGCTTAGAGCGCATAGGGCACTTCCACGCATGGGGGTATAAATTGGGAAAATTAAAAATCAGCAAGACACAAGCACACCAAAGTATAGGGCTGCTCTGTTGCCAAGGACCTCCACTTCATTCCACCTTAAATATCCCAGGAAAGAGAAAAATGGATAAAGAAGTTGTGGTCCTTATGTACAATGGAATATCACTCAGCCATGAAATCAATGTCATAAGGCTAGTAGCAGCATGATGAGTGGATTTAGGTACGACGATTCTAAGTGAAATAAGTCACACAGAAAAGGACACTTCTCATAAGATATCACTTATACAGGGAAAGTAAAAACCGTTACACTTGAACTGAATTATAAAACAGAACAGAGTCACACATGCAGAAAACACACTATGGCTGCTTAACAGGAAAGGTGAGGTGGGGTGATACATAAAACAAGGGTTTCAAATTAGCTGAGATACCGTTCCATAATCCCAATATGTAATAGACAAGACCAACTCCTTGCTCAGAGAACTGGACTCAACACCCCCTATTCACCACACAAGGATATATCTGACTAGTAATAATCTTAAAACCTATGTATTGAAATCTCTCTGTTAGTGTGTCAAGTGGGTGTAAAGCGGCATAAACACAGCAGTGAAAATCAGCTAAACCCCATTATAAAAATAAATTACTTTTAAAAACCCATGAAACAAAGACAGTGAAAGAGAGAGAAATTCTTACACAATTCGTTCCGGGGCTGTGATGGAACCTGGATTGACCATATCTAGACCCACAGCTGGATGAGACATAAGGGTGGACACTCTTGGGGCTGAGAGATTTGGTGAGGCTGGGTGAGCAAACGCAGACCCTTTAAAGTAATACTGCGTGGTACCCATCGCATGGGTCCCAAATCTCGAGGTTCAAGGGCATCTTCCTACATCGAAAACATGCATGAGAAACCCAGAAGATGGTACACCGTGTGATGGGGAAAGGTTCCTAAAACGCACCTCATTTCTCATCTCCTTGTGCTCGGGTTCGCCATTCCAGCCACTTTACTAGCAATCTCCCTACTTGGAGCATCAGCACCTTTAACCTCCTGTTCCGTACAGGTTGCAATTTGTCCTGAGGATGAATGGGAAGATGGGGAACCAATGAGAGGCTAGCTCTAGGTGTTGGGACAGGCACAGGTCACTCTATTTTCCCATCAGGAAGAAGAATTAACCACAGGCTCAGCTGCCCCCCGGAACCAGCACAGGGCCTGAAACCATCCTGCGCTTTTACGGCCAGCTCCCAAAAAGCGAGTTTTAAAATGGAGCTTCAGGGCACTGCAATTCACAAACCTGCAGAGTTATAAATGATAACTCTCGTCCACAAATATATTGAGGGAAGGCAAAGAAGAGGATTTGAAATCAAGGCAGAATTGCAGGAAACAGATTTCAGGAGGTAGATTCGAATCGCCTTTAAAGCACATGAAAAGCAGCAAAACGTTGACAATGAGGCCCTTGGCCAAAAAGGACGTATGCGTTTTTTCCTGAATATATTCAGGAAAAAACGCATACGCCCTTTTTGGCCAACCAAGCAACCTGGAAAGGCAAATCAGCGCTACAAAGAAGTCTCGCTTCCCATTGGCCAAAAGGGCCATGCTGAGAAAAGTGTCAAAACCAGAAATGCAGGACAGGCCATGGAGAAATGGGAGCCTTGCTACGCTGATGGGCGGGATGTAAATTGCCAACAGCCACGCTGGAGAAGGGTACGGTGTGTCCTCAAACATCTAAAAAACACAGCTTAGAGCGCATAGGGCACTTCCACGCATGGGGGTATAAATTGGGAAAATTAAAAATCAGCAAGACACAAGCACACCAAAGTTTAGGGCTGCTCTGTTGCCAAGGACCTCCACTTCATTCCAACTTCAATATCCCAGGAAAGAGAAAAATGGATAAAGAAGTTGTGGTCCTTATGTACAATGGAATATCACTCAGCCATGAAATCAATGTCATAAGGCTAGTAGCAGCATGATGAGTGGATTTAGGTACGACAATTCTAAGTGAAATAAGTCACACAGAAAAGGACACTTCTCATAAGATATCACTTATACAGGGAAAGTAAAAACCGTTACACTTGAACTGAATTATAAAACAGAACAGAGTCACACATGCAGAAAACACACTATGGCTGCTTAACAGGAAAGGTGAGGTGGGGTGATATATAAAACAAGGGTTTCAAATTAGCTGAGATACCGTTCCATAATCCCAATATGTAATAGACAAGACCCACTCCTTGCTCAGAGAACTGGACTCAACACCCCCTATTCACCACACAAGGATATATCTGACTAGTAATAATCTTAAAAACTATGTATTGAAATCTCTCTGTTAGTGTGTCAAGTGGGGGTAAAGCGGCATAAACACAGCAGTGAAAAGCAGCTAAACCCCATTATAAAAATAAATTACTTTTAAAAACCCATGAAACAAAGACAGAGAAAGAGAGAGAAATCCTTACACAATTCGTTCAGGGGCTGTGATGCAACCCGGATTGACCATATCTAGACCCACAGCTGGATGAGACATAAGGGTGGACACTCTTGGGGCTGAGAGGTTTAGTGAGGTTGGGTGAGCAAACGCAGACCCTTTAAAGTAATACTGTGTGGTACCCATCCCATGGGTCCCAAATCTCCAGGTTCAAGGGCATCTTCCTACACTGAAAACATGCATGAGAAACCCAGAAGATGGTACACCGTGTGATGGGGAAAGCTTTCTAAAACGCACCTCATTTGTCATCTCCTTGAGCTCGGGTTCGCAATTCCAGCCACTTTACTAGCAATCTCCCTACTTGGAGTATCAGCACCTTTAACCTCCTGTTCCGTACAGGTTGCAATTTGTCCTGAGGATGAACGGGAAGACGGGGAAGCAATGAGAGACTAGCTCTTGGTATTGGGACAGACACAGGTCACTCTATTTTCCCATCAGGAAGAAGAATTATCCACAGGCTCAGCCTGCCCCCCAGAACCAGAACAGGGCCTGAAGCCATCCTGCGCTTTTGCGGCCAGATCCCAAAAAAGCGAGTTGTAAAATGGAGCTTCAGGGCACTGCAATTCACAAACCTGCAGTGTTATAAATGATAACTCTCGTCCACAAATATATTGAGGGAAGGCAAAGAAGAGGATTTGAAATCAAGGCAGAATTGCAGGAAACAGATTTCAGGAGGTAGATTCGAATCGCCTTTAAAGCACATGAAAAGCGGCAAAACGTTGACATTGATGCCCTTGGCCAAAAAGGGCGTATGCGTTTTTTCCTGAATATATTCAGGAAAAAACGCATACGCCCTTTTTGGCCAACCAAGCAACCTGGAAAGGCAAATCAATGCTACAAAGAAGTCTCGCTGCCCATCGGTCAAAAGGGCCATGCTGAGAAAAGTGTCAAAACAGAAATGCAGAACAGGCCATGGAGAAATGGGAGCCTTGCTACGCTGATGGGCGGAATGTAAATTGCCAACAGCCACGCTGGAGAAGGGTACGTTGTGTCCTGAAACATCTAAAAAACACAGCTTAGAGCGCATAGGGCACTTCCACGCATGGGGGTATAAATTGGGAAAATTAAAAATCAGCAAGACACAAGCACACCAAAGTTTAGGGCTGCTCTGTTGCCAAGGACCTCCACTTCATTCCACCTTAAATATCCCAGGAAAGAGAAAAATGGATAAAGAAGTTGTGGTCCTTATGTACAATGGAATATCACTCAGCCATGAAATCAATGTCATAAGGCTAGTAGCAGCATGATGAGTGGATTTAGGTACGACGATTCTAAGTGAAATAAGTCACACAGAAAAGGACACTTCTCATAAGATATCACTTATACAGGGAAAGTAAAAACCGTTACACTTGAACTGAATTATAAAACAGAACAGAGTCACACATGCAGAAAACACACTATGGCTGCTTAACAGGAAAGGTGAGGTGGGGTGATACATAAAACAAGGGTTTCAAATTAGCTGAGATACCATTCCATAATCCCAATATGTAATAGACAAGACCAACTCCTTGCTCAGAGAACTGGACTCAACACCCCCTATTCACCACACAAGGATATATCTGACTAGTAATAATCTTAAAACCTATGTATTGAAATCTCTCTGTTAGTGTGTCAAGTGGGTGTAAAGCGGCATAAACACAGCAGTGAAAATCAGCTAAACCCCATTATAAAAATAAATTACTTTTAAAAACCCATGAAACAAAGACAGTGAAAGAGAGAGAAATTCTTACACAATTCGTTCCGGGGCTGTGATGGAACCTGGATTGACCATATCTAGACCCACAGCTGGATGAGACATAAGGGTGGACACTCTTGGGGCTGAGAGATTTGGTGAGGCTGGGTGAGCAAACGCAGACCCTTTAAAGTAATACTGCGTGGTACCCATCGCATGGGTCCCAAATCTCGAGGTTCAAGGGCATCTTCCTACATCGAAAACATGCATGAGAAACCCAGAAGATGGTACACCGTGTGATGGGGAAAGGTTCCTAAAACGCACCTCATTTCTCCTCTCCTTGTGCTCGGGTTCGCCATTCCAGCCACTTTACTAGCAATCTCCCTACTTGGAGCATCAGCACCTTTAACCTCCTGTTCCGTACAGGTTGCAATTTGTCCTGAGGATGAATGGGAAGATGGGGAACCAATGAGAGGCTAGCTCTAGGTGTTGGGACAGGCACAGGTCACTCTATTTTCCCATCAGGAAGAAGAATTAACCACAGGCTCAGCTGCCCCCCGGAACCAGCACAGGGCCTGAAACCATCCTGCGCTTTTACGGCCAGCTCCCAAAAAGCGAGTTGTAAAATGGAGCTTCAGGGCACTGCAATTCACAAACCTGCAGTGTTATAAATGATAACTCTCGTCCACAAATATATTGAGGGAAGGCAAAGAAGAGGATTTGAAATCAAGGCAGAATTGCAGGAAACAGATTTCAGGAGGTAGATTCGAATCGCCTTTAAAGCACATGAAAAGCGGCAAAACGTTGACAATGATGCCCTTGGCCGAAAAGGGCGTATGCGTTTTTTCCTGAATATATTCAGGAAAAAACGCATACGCCCTTTTTGGCCAACCAAGCAACCTGGAAAGGCAAATCAGCGCTACAAAGAAGTCTCGCTGCCCATCGGTCAAAAGGGCCATGCTGAGAAAAGTGTCAAAACCAGAAATGCAGAACAGGCCATGGAGAAATGGGAGCCTTGCTATGCTGATGGGCGGAATGTAAATTGCCAACAGCCACGCTGGAGAAGGGTACGTTGTGTCCTGAAACATCTAAAAAACACAGCTTAGAGCGCATAGGGCACTTCCACGCATGGGGGTATAAATTGGGAAAATTAAAAATCAGCAAGACACAAGCACACCAAAGTTTAGGGCTGCTCTGTTGCCAAGGACCTCCACTTCATTCCACCTTAAATATCCCAGGAAAGAGAAAAATGGATAAAGAAGTTGTGGTCCTTATGTACAATGGAATATCACTCAGCCATGAAATCAATGTCATAAGGCTAGTAGCAGCATGATGAGTGGATTTAGGTACGACGATTCTAAGTGAAATAAGTCACACAGAAAAGGACACTTCTCATAAGATATCACTTATACAGGGAAAGTAAAAACCGTTACACTTGAACTGAATTATAAAACAGAACAGAGTCACACATGCAGAAAACACACTATGGCTGCTTAACAGGAAAGGTGAGGTGGGGTGATACATAAAACAAGGGTTTCAAATTAGCTGAGATACCGTTCCATAATCCCAATATGTAATAGACAAGACCAACTCCTTGCTCAGAGAACTGGACTCAACACCCCCTATTCACCACACAAGGATATATCTGACTAGTAATAATCTTAAAACCTATGTATTGAAATCTCTCTGTTAGTGTGTCAAGTGGGTGTAAAGAGGCATAAACACAGCAGTGAAAATCAGCTAAACCCCATTATAAAAATAAATTACTTTTAAAAACCCATGAAACAAAGACAGTGAAAGAGAGAGAAATTCTTACACAATTCGTTCCGGGGCTGTGATGGAACCTGGATTGACCATATCTAGACCCACAGCTGGATGAGACATAAGGGTGGACACTCTTGGGGCTGAGAGATTTGGTGAGGCTGGGTGAGCAAACGCAGACCCTTTAAAGTAATACTGCGTGGTACCCATCGCATGGGTCCCAAATCTCGAGGTTCAAGGGCATCTTCCTACATCGAAAACATGCATGAGAAACCCAGAAGATGGTACACCGTGTGATGGGGAAAGGTTCCTAAAACGCACCTCATTTCTCATCTCCTTGTGCTCGGGTTCGCCATTCCAGCCACTTTACTAGCAATCTCCCTACTTGGAGCATCAGCACCTTTAACCTCCTGTTCCGTACAGGTTGCAATTTGTCCTGAGGATGAATGGGAAGATGGGGAACCAATGAGAGGCTAGCTCTAGGTGTTGGGACAGGCACAGGTCACTCTATTTTCCCATCAGGAAGAAGAATTAACCACAGGCTCAGCTGCCCCCCGGAACCAGCACAGGGCCTGAAACCATCCTGCGCTTTTACGGCCAGCTCCCAAAAAGCGAGTTGTAAAATGGAGCTTCAGGGCACTGCAATTCACAAACCTGCAGTGTTATAAATGATAACTCTCGTCCACAAATATATTGAGGGAAGGCAAAGAAGAGGATTTGAAATCAAGGCAGAATTGCAGGAAACAGATTTCAGGAGGTAGATTCGAATCGCCTTTAAAGCACATGAAAAGCGGCAAAACGTTGACAATGATGCCCTTGGCCGAAAAGGGCGTATGCGTTTTTTCCTGAATATATTCAGGAAAAAACGCATACGCCCTTTTTGGCCAACCAAGCAACCTGGAAAGGCAAATCAGCGCTACAAAGAAGTCTCGCTGCCCATCGGTCAAAAGGGCCATGCTGAGAAAAGTGTCAAAACCAGAAATGCAGAACAGGCCATGGAGAAATGGGAGCCTTGCTACGCTGATGGGCGGAATGTAAATTGCCAACAGCCACGCTGGAGAAGGGTACGTTGTGTCCTGAAACATCTAAAAAACACAGCTTAGAGCGCATAGGGCACTTCCACGCATGGGGGTATAAATTGGGAAAATTAAAAATCAGCAAGACACAAGCACACCAAAGTTTAGGGCTGCTCTGTTGCCAAGGACCTCCACTTCATTCCACCTTAAATATCCCAGGAAAGAGAAAAATGGATAAAGAAGTTGTGGTCCTTATGTACAATGGAATATCACTCAGCCATGAAATCAATGTCATAAGGCTAGTAGCAGCATGATGAGTGGATTTAGGTACGACGATTCTAAGTGAAATAAGTCACACAGAAAAGGACACTTCTCATAAGATATCACTTATACAGGGAAAGTAAAAACCGTTACACTTGAACTGAATTATAAAACAGAACAGAGTCACACATGCAGAAAACACACTATGGCTGCTTAACAGGAAAGGTGAGGTGGGGTGATACATAAAACAAGGGTTTCAAATTAGCTGAGATACCGTTCCATAATCCCAATATGTAATAGACAAGACCAACTCCTTGCTCAGAGAACTGGACTCAACACCCCCTATTCACCACACAAGGATATATCTGACTAGTAATAATCTTAAAACCTATGTATTGAAATCTCTCTGTTAGTGTGTCAAGTGGGTGTAAAGCGGCATAAACACAGCAGTGAAAATCAGCTAAACCCCATTATAAAAATAAATTACTTTTAAAAACCCATGAAACAAAGACAGTGAAAGAGAGAGAAATTCTTACACAATTCGTTCCGGGGCTGTGATGGAACCTGGATTGACCATATCTAGACCCACAGCTGGATGAGACATAAGGGTGGACACTCTTGGGGCTGAGAGATTTGGTGAGGCTGGTTGAGCAAACGCAGACCCTTTAAAGTAATACTGCGTGGTACCCATCGCATGGGTCCCAAATCTCGAGGTTCAAGGGCATCTTCCTACATCGAAAACATGCATGAGAAACCCAGAAGATGGTACACCATGTGATGGGGAAAGGTTCCTAAAACGCACCTCATTTCTCATCTCCTTGTGCTCGGGTTCGCCATTCCAGCCACTTTACTAGCAATCTCCCTACTTGGAGCATCAGCACCTTTAACCTCCTGTTCCGTACAGGTTGCAATTTGTCCTGAGGATGAATGGGAAGATGGGGAACCAATGAGAGGCTAGCTCTAGGTGTTGGGACAGGCACAGGTCACTCTATTTTCCCATCAGGAAGAAGAATTAACCACAGGCTCAGCTGCCCCCCGGAACCAGCACAGGGCCTGAAACCATCCTGCGCTTTTACGGCCAGCTCCCAAAAAGCGAGTTGTAAAATGGAGCTTCAGGGCACTGCAATTCACAAACCTGCAGTGTTATAAATGATAACTCTCGTCCACAAATATATTGAGGGAAGGCAAAGAAGAGGATTTGAAATCAAGGCAGAATTGCAGGAAACAGATTTCAGGAGGTAGATTCGAATCGCCTTTAAAGCACATGAAAAGCGGCAAAACGTTGACAATGATGCCCTTGGCCGAAAAGGGCGTATGCGTTTTTTCCTGAATATATTCAGGAAAAAACGCATACGCCCTTTTTGGCCAACCAAGCAACCTGGAAAGGCAAATCAGCGCTACAAAGAAGTCTCGCTGCCCATCGGTCAAAAGGGCCATGCTGAGAAAAGTGTCAAAACCAGAAATGCAGAACAGGCCATGGAGAAATGGGAGCCTTGCTATGCTGATGGGCGGAATGTAAATTGCCAACAGCCACGCTGGAGAAGGGTACGTTGTGTCCTGAAACATCTAAAAAACACAGCTTAGAGCGCATAGGGCACTTCCACGCATGGGGGTATAAATTGGGAAAATTAAAAATCAGCAAGACACAAGCACACCAAAGTTTAGGGCTGCTCTGTTGCCAAGGACCTCCACTTCATTCCACCTTAAATATCCCAGGAAAGAGAAAAATGGATAAAGAAGTTGTGGTCCTTATGTACAATGGAATATCACTCAGCCATGAAATCAATGTCATAAGGCTAGTAGCAGCATGATGAGTGGATTTAGGTACGACGATTCTAAGTGAAATAAGTCACACAGAAAAGGACACTTCTCATAAGATATCACTTATACAGGGAAAGTAAAAACCGTTACACTTGAACTGAATTATAAAACAGAACAGAGTCACACATGCAGAAAACACACTATGGCTGCTTAACAGGAAAGGTGAGGTGGGGTGATACATAAAACAAGGGTTTCAAATTAGCTGAGATACCGTTCCATAATCCCAATATGTAATAGACAAGACCAACTCCTTGCTCAGAGAACTGGACTCAACACCCCCTATTCACCACACAAGGATATATCTGACTAGTAATAATCTTAAAACCTATGTATTGAAATCTCTCTGTTAGTGTGTCAAGTGGGTGTAAAGAGGCATAAACACAGCAGTGAAAATCAGCTAAACCCCATTATAAAAATAAATTACTTTTAAAAACCCATGAAACAAAGACAGTGAAAGAGAGAGAAATTCTTACACAATTCGTTCCGGGGCTGTGATGGAACCTGGATTGACCATATCTAGACCCACAGCTGGATGAGACATAAGGGTGGACACTCTTGGGGCTGAGAGATTTGGTGAGGCTGGGTGAGCAAACGCAGACCCTTTAAAGTAATACTGCGTGGTACCCATCGCATGGGTCCCAAATCTCGAGGTTCAAGGGCATCTTCCTACATCGAAAACATGCATGAGAAACCCAGAAGATGGTACACCGTGTGATGGGGAAAGGTTCCTAAAACGCACCTCATTTCTCATCTCCTTGTGCTCGGGTTCGCCATTCCAGCCACTTTACTAGCAATCTCCCTACTTGGAGCATCAGCACCTTTAACCTCCTGTTCCGTACAGGTTGCAATTTGTCCTGAGGATGAATGGGAAGATGGGGAACCAATGAGAGGCTAGCTCTAGGTGTTGGGACAGGCACAGGTCACTCTATTTTCCCATCAGGAAGAAGAATTAACCACAGGCTCAGCTGCCCCCCGGAACCAGCACAGGGCCTGAAACCATCCTGCGCTTTTACGGCCAGCTCCCAAAAAGCGAGTTGTAAAATGGAGCTTCAGGGCACTGCAATTCACAAACCTGCAGTGTTATAAATGATAACTCTCGTCCACAAATATATTGAGGGAAGGCAAAGAAGAGGATTTGAAATCAAGGCAGAATTGCAGGAAACAGATTTCAGGAGGTAGATTCGAATCGCCTTTAAAGCACATGAAAAGCGGCAAAACGTTGACAATGATGCCCTTGGCCGAAAAGGGCGTATGCGTTTTTTCCTGAATATATTCAGGAAAAAACGCATACGCCCTTTTTGGCCAACCAAGCAACCTGGAAAGGCAAATCAGCGCTACAAAGAAGTCTCGCTGCCCATCGGTCAAAAGGGCCATGCTGAGAAAAGTGTCAAAACCAGAAATGCAGAACAGGCCATGGAGAAATGGGAGCCTTGCTACGCTGATGGGCGGAATGTAAATTGCCAACAGCCACGCTGGAGAAGGGTACGTTGTGTCCTGAAACATCTAAAAAACACAGCTTAGAGCGCATAGGGCACTTCCACGCATGGGGGTATAAATTGGGAAAATTAAAAATCAGCAAGACACAAGCACACCAAAGTTTAGGGCTGCTCTGTTGCCAAGGACCTCCACTTCATTCCACCTTAAATATCCCAGGAAAGAGAAAAATGGATAAAGAAGTTGTGGTCCTTATGTACAATGGAATATCACTCAGCCATGAAATCAATGTCATAAGGCTAGTAGCAGCATGATGAGTGGATTTAGGTACGACGATTCTAAGTGAAATAAGTCACACAGAAAAGGACACTTCTCATAAGATATCACTTATACAGGGAAAGTAAAAACCGTTACACTTGAACTGAATTATAAAACAGAACAGAGTCACACATGCAGAAAACACACTATGGCTGCTTAACAGGAAAGGTGAGGTGGGGTGATACATAAAACAAGGGTTTCAAATTAGCTGAGATACCGTTCCATAATCCCAATATGTAATAGACAAGACCAACTCCTTGCTCAGAGAACTGGACTCAACACCCCCTATTCACCACACAAGGATATATCTGACTAGTAATAATCTTAAAACCTATGTATTGAAATCTCTCTGTTAGTGTGTCAAGTGGGTGTAAAGCGGCATAAACACAGCAGTGAAAATCAGCTAAACCCCATTATAAAAATAAATTACTTTTAAAAACCCATGAAACAAAGACAGTGAAAGAGAGAGAAATTCTTACACAATTCGTTCCGGGGCTGTGATGGAACCTGGATTGACCATATCTAGACCCACAGCTGGATGAGACATAAGGGTGGACACTCTTGGGGCTGAGAGATTTGGTGAGGCTGGTTGAGCAAACGCAGACCCTTTAAAGTAATACTGCGTGGTACCCATCGCATGGGTCCCAAATCTCGAGGTTCAAGGGCATCTTCCTACATCGAAAACATGCATGAGAAACCCAGAAGATGGTACACCATGTGATGGGGAAAGGTTCCTAAAACGCACCTCATTTCTCATCTCCTTGTGCTCGGGTTCGCCATTCCAGCCACTTTACTAGCAATCTCCCTACTTGGAGCATCAGCACCTTTAACCTCCTGTTCCGTACAGGTTGCAATTTGTCCTGAGGATGAATGGGAAGATGGGGAACCAATGAGAGGCTAGCTCTAGGTGTTGGGACAGGCACAGGTCACTCTATTTTCCCATCAGGAAGAAGAATTAACCACAGGCTCAGCTGCCCCCCGGAACCAGCACAGGGCCTGAAACCATCCTGCGCTTTTACGGCCAGCTCCCAAAAAGCGAGTTTTAAAATGGAGCTTCAGGGCACTGCAATTCACAAACCTGCAGAGTTATAAATGATAACTCTCGTCCACAAATATATTGAGGGAAGGCAAAGAAGAGGATTTGAAATCAAGGCAGAATTGCAGGAAACAGATTTCAGGAGGTAGATTCGAATCGCCTTTAAAGCACATGAAAAGCAGCAAAACGTTGACAATGAGGCCCTTGGCCAAAAAGGACGTATGCGTTTTTTCCTGAATATATTCAGGAAAAAACGCATACGCCCTTTTTGGCCAACCAAGCAACCTGGAAAGGCAAATCAGCGCTACAAAGAAGTCTCGCTTCCCATTGGCCAAAAGGGCCATGCTGAGAAAAGTGTCAAAACCAGAAATGCAGGACAGGCCATGGAGAAATGGGAGCCTTGCTACGCTGATGGGCGGGATGTAAATTGCCAACAGCCACGCTGGAGAAGGGTACGGTGTGTCCTCAAACATCTAAAAAACACAGCTTAGAGCGCATAGGGCACTTCCACGCATGGGGGTATAAATTGGGAAAATTAAAAATCAGCAAGACACAAGCACACCAAAGTTTAGGGCTGCTCTGTTGCCAAGGACCTCCACTTCATTCCAACTTCAATATCCCAGGAAAGAGAAAAATGGATAAAGAAGTTGTGGTCCTTATGTACAATGGAATATCACTCAGCCATGAAATCAATGTCATAAGGCTAGTAGCAGCATGATGAGTGGATTTAGGTACGACAATTCTAAGTGAAATAAGTCACACAGAAAAGGACACTTCTCATAAGATATCACTTATACAGGGAAAGTAAAAACCGTTACACTTGAACTGAATTATAAAACAGAACAGAGTCACACATGCAGAAAACACACTATGGCTGCTTAACAGGAAAGGTGAGGTGGGGTGATATATAAAACAAGGGTTTCAAATTAGCTGAGATACCGTTCCATAATCCCAATATGTAATAGACAAGACCCACTCCTTGCTCAGAGAACTGGACTCAACACCCCCTATTCACCACACAAGGATATATCTGACTAGTAATAATCTTAAAACCTATGTATTGAAATCTCTCTGTTAGTGTGTCAAGTGGGTGTAAAGCGGCATAAACACAGCAGTGAAAAGCAGCTAAACCCCATTATAAAAATAAATTACTTTTAAAAACCCATGAAACAAAGACAGAGAAAGAGAGAGAAATCCTTACACAATTCGTTCAGGGGCTGTGATGCAACCCGGATTGACCATATCTAGACCCACAGCTGGATGAGACATAAGGGTGGACACTCTTGGGGCTGAGAGGTTTAGTGAGGTTGGGTGAGCAAACGCAGACCCTTTAAAGTAATACTGTGTGGTACCCATCCCATGGGTCCCAAATCTCCAGGTTCAAGGGCATCTTCCTACACTGAAAACATGCATGAGAAACCCAGAAGATGGTACACCGTGTGATGGGGAAAGCTTTCTAAAACGCACCTCATTTGTCATCTCCTTGAGCTCGGGTTTGCAATTCCAGCCACTTTACTAGCAATCTCCCTACTTGGAGTATCAGCACCTTTAACCTCCTGTTCCGTACAGGTTGCAATTTGTCCTGAGGATGAACGGGAAGACGGGGAAGCAATGAGAGACTAGCTCTTGGTATTGGGACAGACACAGGTCACTCTATTTTCCCATCAGGAAGAAGAATTATCCACAGGCTCAGCCTGCCCCCCAGAACCAGAACAGGGCCTGAAGCCATCCTGCGCTTTTGCGGCCAGCTCCCAAAAAAGCGAGTTGTAAAATGGAGCTTCAGGGCACTGCAATTCACAAACCTGCAGTGTTATAAATGATAACTCTCGTCCACAAATATATTGAGGGAAGGCAAAGAAGAGGATTTGAAATCAAGGCAGAATTGCAGGAAACAGATTTCAGGAGGTAGATTCGAATCGCCTTTAAAGCACATGAAAAGCGGCAAAACGTTGACATTGATGCCCTTGGCCAAAAAGGGCGTATGCGTTTTTTCCTGAATATATTCAGGAAAAAACGCATACGCCCTTTTTGGCCAACCAAGCAACCTGGAAAGGCAAATCAGTGCTACAAAGAAGTCTCGCTGCCCATCGGTCAAAAGGGCCATGCTGAGAAAAGTGTCAAAACAGAAATGCAGAACAGGCCATGGAGAAATGGGAGCCTTGCTACGCTGATGGGCGGAATGTAAATTGCCAACAGCCACGCTGGAGAAGGGTACGTTGTGTCCTGAAACATCTAAAAAACACAGCTTAGAGCGCATAGGGCACTTCCACGCATGGGGGTATAAATTGGGAAAATTAAAAATCAGCAAGACACAAGCACACCAAAGTTTAGGGCTGCTCTGTTGCCAAGGACCTCCACTTCATTCCACCTTAAATATCCCAGGAAAGAGAAAAATGGATAAAGAAGTTGTGGTCCTTATGTACAATGGAATATCACTCAGCCATGAAATCAATGTCATAAGGCTAGTAGCAGCATGATGAGTGGATTTAGGTACGACGATTCTAAGTGAAATAAGTCACACAGAAAAGGACACTTCTCATAAGATATCACTTATACAGGGAAAGTAAAAACCGTTACACTTGAACTGAATTATAAAACAGAACAGAGTCACACATGCAGAAAACACACTATGGCTGCTTAACAGGAAAGGTGAGGTGGGGTGATACATAAAACAAGGGTTTCAAATTAGCTGAGATACCGTTCCATAATCCCAATATGTAATAGACAAGACCAACTCCTTGCTCAGAGAACTGGACTCAACACCCCCTATTCACCACACAAGGATATATCTGACTAGTAATAATCTTAAAACCTATGTATTGAAATCTCTCTGTTAGTGTGTCAAGTGGGTGTAAAGCGGCATAAACACAGCAGTGAAAATCAGCTAAACCCCATTATAAAAATAAATTACTTTTAAAAACCCATGAAACAAAGACAGTGAAAGAGAGAGAAATTCTTACACAATTCGTTCCGGGGCTGTGATGGAACCTGGATTGACCATATCTAGACCCACAGCTGGATGAGACATAAGGGTGGACACTCTTGGGGCTGAGAGATTTGGTGAGGCTGGGTGAGCAAACGCAGACCCTTTAAAGTAATACTGCGTGGTACCCATCGCATGGGTCCCAAATCTCGAGGTTCAAGGGCATCTTCCTACATCGAAAACATGCATGAGAAACCCAGAAGATGGTACACCGTGTGATGGGGAAAGGTTCCTAAAACGCACCTCATTTCTCATCTCCTTGTGCTCGGGTTCGCCATTCCAGCCACTTTACTAGCAATCTCCCTACTTGGAGCATCAGCACCTTTAACCTCCTGTTCCGTACAGGTTGCAATTTGTCCTGAGGATGAATGGGAAGATGGGGAACCAATGAGAGGCTAGCTCTAGGTGTTGGGACAGGCACAGGTCACTCTATTTTCCCATCAGGAAGAAGAATTAACCACAGGCTCAGCTGCCCCCCGGAACCAGCACAGGGCCTGAAACCATCCTGCGCTTTTACGGCCAGCTCCCAAAAAGCGAGTTGTAAAATGGAGCTTCAGGGCACTGCAATTCAAAAACCTGCAGTGTTATAAATGATAACTGTCGTCCACAAATATATTGAGGGAAGGCAAAGAAGAGGATTTGAAATCAAGTTAGAATTGCAGGAAACAGATTTCAGGAGGTAGATTCGAATCGCCTTTAAAGCACATGAAAAGCGGCAAAACGTTGACAATGAGGCCCTTGGCCAAAAAGGGCGTATGCGTTTTTTCCTGAATATATTCAGGAAAAAACGCATACGCCCTTTTTGGCCAACCAAGCAACCTGGAAAGGCAAATCAGCGCTACAAAGAAGTCTCACTTCCCATCGGTCAAAAGGGCCATGCTGAGAAAAGTGTCAAAACCAGAAATGCAGGACAGGCCATGGAGAAATGGGAGCCTTGCTACGCTGATGGGCGGGATGTAAATTGCCAACAGCCACGCTGGAGAAGGGTACGGTGTGTCCTCAAACATCTAAAAAACACAGCTTAGAGCGCATAGGGCACTTCCACGCATGGGGGTATAAATTGGGAAAATTAAAAATCAGCAAGACACAAGCACACCAAAGTTTAGGGCTGCTCTGTTGCCAAGGACCTCCACTTCATTCCACCTTAAATATCCCAGGAAAGAGAAAAATGGATAAAGAAGTTGTGGTCCTTAAGTACAATGGAATATCACTCAGCCATGAAATCAATGTCATAAGGCTAGTAGCAGCATGATGAGTGGATTTATGTACGAGACGATTCTAAGTGAAATAAGTCACACAGAAAAGGACACCTCTCATAAGATATCACTTATACAGGGAAAGTAAAAACCGTTACACTTGAACTGAATTATAAAACAGAACAGAGTCACACATGCAGAAAAGACACTATGGCTGCTTAACAGGAAAGGTGAGGTGGGGTGATACATAAAACAAGGGTTTCAAATTAGCTGAGATACCGTTCCATAATCCCAATATGTAATAGACAAGACCAACTCCTTGCTCAGAGAACTGGAATCAACACCCCCTATTCACCACACAAGGATATATCTGACTAGTAATAATCTTAAAACCTATGTATTGAAATCTCTCTGTTAGTGTGTCAAGTGGGTGTAAAGCGGCATAAACACAGCAGTGCAAAGCAGCTAAACCCCATTATAAAAATAAATTACTTTTAAAAACCCATGAAACAAAGACAGAGAAAGAGAGAGAAATTCTTACACAATTCGTTCAGGGGCTGTGATGCAAACCGGATTGACCATATCTAGACCCACAGCTGGATGAGACATGAGGGTGGACACTCTTGGGGCTGAGAGGTTTGGTGAGGTTGGGTGAGCAAACGCAGACCCTTTAAAGTAATACTGTGTGGTACCCATCCCATGGGTCACAAATCTCCAGGTTCAAGGGCATCTTCCTACATCGAAAACATGCATGAGAAACCCAGAAGATGGTACACCATGTGATGGGGAAAGCTTTCTAAAACGCACCTCATTTGTCATCTCCTTGAGCTCGGGTTCGCAATTCCAGCCACTTTACTAGCAATCTCCCTACTTGGAGCAACAGCATCTTTAACCTCCTGTTCCGTACAGGTTGCAATTTGTCCTGAGGATGAATGGGAAGATGGGGAACCAATGAGAGGCTAGCTCTTGGTGTTGGGACAGGCACAGGTCACTCTATTTTCCCATCAGGGAGAAGAATTAACCACAGGCTCAGCCTGCCCCCCGGAACCAGAACAGGGCCTGAAGCCATCCTGTGCTTTTACGGCCAGCTCCCAAAAAGCGAGTTGTAAAATGGAGCTTCAGGGCACTGCAATTCACAAACCTGCAGATTTATAAATGATAACTCTCGTCCACAAATATATTGAGGGAAGGCAAAGAAGAGGGTTTGAAATCAAGGCAGAATTGCAGGAAACAGATTTCAGGAGGTAGATTCGAATCACCTTTAAAGCACATGAAAAGCAGAAAAACATTGACAATGAGGCCCTTGGCCAAAAAGGGCGTAGGCGTTTGTTCCTGAATATATTCAGGAGAAAACGCCTACGCCCTTTTTGGCCAACCAAGCAACCTGAAAAGGCAAATCAGCGCTAAAAAGAAGTCTCGCTTCCCATCGGTCAAAAGGGCCATGCTGAGAAAAGTGTCAAAACCAGAAATGCAGGACAGGCCATGGAGAAATGGGAGCCTTGCTACACTAACGGGCGGGATGTAAATTGCCAACAGCCACTCTGGAGAAGGGTACAGTGTTTCCTGTAACATCTAAAATACACAGCTTAGAGCGCATAGGGCACTTCCACGCATGGGGGTATAAATTGGGAAAATTAAAAATCAGCAAGACACAAGCACACCAAAGTTTAGGGCTGCTCTGTTGCCAAGGACCTCCACTTCATTCCACCTTAAATATCCCAGGAAAGAGAAAAATGGATAAAGAAGTTGTGGTCCTTAAGTACAATGGAATATCACTCAGCCATGAAATCAATGTCATAAGGCTAGTAGCAGCATGATGAGTGGGTTTAGGTACGACGATTCTAAATGAAATAAGTCACACAGAAAAGGACACTTCTCATAAGATATCACTTATACAGGGAAAGTAAAAACCGTTACACTTGAACTGAATTATAAAACAGAACAGAGTCACACATGCAGAAAACACAATATGGCTGCTTAACGGGAAAGGTGAGGTGGGGTGATACATAAAACAAGGGTTTCAAATTAGCTGAGATACCGTTCCATAATCCCAATATGTAATAGACAAGACCAACTCCTTGCTCAGAGAACTGGACTCAACACCCCCTATTCACCACACAAGGATATATCTGAGTAGTAATAATCTTAAAACCTATGTATTGAAATCTCTCTCTGTTAGTGTCAAGTGGGTGTAAAGCGGCATAAACACAGCAGTGAAAAGCAGCTAAACCCCATTATAAAAATAAATTACTTTTAAAAACCCATGAAACAAAGACAGTGAAAGAGAGAGAAATTCTTACACAATTCGTTCAGGGGCTGTGATGGAACCTGGATTGACCATATCTAGACCCACAGCTGGATGAGACATAAGGGTGGACACTCTTGGGGCTGAGAGATTTGGTGAGGCTGGGTGAGCAAACACAGACCCTTTAAAGTAATACTGCGTGGTACCCATCGCATGGGTCCCAAATCTCGAGGTTCAAGGGCATCTTCCTACATCGAAAACATGCATGAGAAACCCAGAAAATGGTACACCGTGTGATGGGGAAAGGTTCCTAAAACGCACCTCATTTCTCATCTCCTTGTGCTCGGGTTCGCCATTCCAGCCACTTTACTAGCAATCTCCCTACTTGGAGCATCAGCACCTTTAACCTCCTGTTCCGTACAGGTTGCAATTTGTCCTGAGGATGAATGGGAAGATGGGGAACCAATGAGAGGCTAGCTCTAGGTGTTGGGACAGGCACAGGTCACTCTATTTTCCCATCAGGAAGAAGAATTAACCACAGGCTCAGCTGCCCCCCGGAACCAGCACAGGGCCTGAAACCATCCTGCGCTTTTACGTCCAGCTCCCAAAAAGCGAGTTGTAAAATGGAGCTTCAGGGCACTGCAATTCACAAACCTGCAGAGTTATAAATGATAACTCTCGTCCACAAATATATTGAGGGAAGGCAAAGAAGAGGATTTGAAATCAAGGCAGAATTGCAGTAAACAGATTTCAGGAGGTAGATTCGAATCGCCTTTAAAGCACATGAAAAGCAGCAAAACGTTGACAATGAGGCCCTTGGCCAAAAAGGGCGTATGCGTTTTTTCCTGAATATATTCAGGAAAAAACGCATACGCCCTTTTTGGCCAACCAAGCAACCTGGAAAGGCAAATCAGCGCTACAAAGAAGTCTCACTTCCCATCGGTCAAAAGGGCCATGCTGAGAAAAGTGTCAAAACCAGAAATGCAGGACAGGCCATGGAGAAATGGGAGCCTTGCTACGCTGATGGGCGGGATGTAAATTGCCAACAGCCACGCTGGAGAAGGGTACGGTGTGTCCTCAAATATCTAAAAAACACAGCTTAGAGCGCATAGGGCACTTCCACGCATGGGGGTATAAATTCGGAAAATTAAAAATCAGCAAGACACAAGCACACCAAAGTTTAGAGCTGCTCTGTTGCCAAGGACCTCCACTTCATTCCACCTTAAATATCCCAGGAAAGAGAAAAATGGATAAAGAAGTTGTGGTCCTTATGTACAATGGAATATCACTCAGCCATGAAATCAATGTCATAAGGCTAGTAGCAGCATGATGAGTGGATTTAGGTACGACGATTCTAAGTGAAATAAGTCACACAGAAAAGGACACTTCTCATAAGATATCACTTATACAGGGAAAGTAAAAACCGTTACACTTGAACTGAATTATAAAACAGAACAGAGTCACACATGCAGAAAACACAGTATGGCTGCTTAACAGGAAAGGTGAGGTGGGGTGATACATAAAACAAGGGTTTCAAATTAGCTGAGATACCGTTCCATAATCCCAATATGTAATAGACAAGACCAACTCCTTGCTCAGAGAACTGGAATCAACACCCCCTATTCACTACACAAGGATATATCTGAGTAGTAATAATCTTAAAACCTATGTATTGAAATCTCTCTCTGTTAGTGTCAAGTGGGTGTAAAGCGGCATAAACACAGCAGTGAAAAGCAGCTAAACCCCATTATAAAAATAAATTACTTTTAAAAACCCATGAAACAAAGACAGTGAAAGAGAGAGAAATTCTTACACAATTTGTTCAGGGGCTGTGATGGAACCTGGATTGACCATATCTAGACCCACAGCTGGATGAGACATAAGGGTGGACACTCTTGGGGCTGAGAGGTTTGGTGAGGTTGGGTGAGCAAACGCAGACCCTTTAAAGTAATACTGCGTGGTACCCATCGCCTGGGTCCCAAATCTCGAGGTTCAAGGGCATCTTCCTACATCGAAAACATGCATGAGAAACCCAGAAGATGGTACACCGTGTGATGGGGAAAGCTTTCTAAAACGCACCTCATTTGTCATCTCCTTGAGCTCGGGTTCGCAATTCCAGCCACTTTACTAGCAATCTCCCTACTTGGAGTATCAGCACCTTTAACCTCCTGTTCCGTACAGGTTGCAATTTGTCCTGAGGATGAACGGGAAGACGGGAAAGCAATGAGAGACTAGCTCTTGGTATTGGGACAGACACAGGTCACTCTATTTTCCCATCAGGAAGAAGAATTATCCACAGGCTCAGCCTGCCCCCCGGAACCAGAACAGGGCCTGAAGCCATCCTGTGCTTTTACGGCCAGCTCCCAAAAAGCGAGTTTTAAAATGGAGCTTCAGGGCACTGCAATTCACAAACCTGCAGAGTTATAAATGATAACTCTCGTCCACAAATATATTGAGGGAAGGCAAAGAAGAGGGTTTGAAATCAAGGCAGAATTGCAGGAAACAGATTTCAGGAGGTAGATTCGAATCGCCTTTAAAGCACATGAAAAGCAGCAAAACGTTGACAATGAGGCCCTTCGCCAAAAAGGGCGTATGCGTTTTTTCCTGAATATATTCAGGAAAAAACGCATACGCCCTTTTTGGCCAACCAAGCAACCTGGAAAGGCAAATCAGCGCTACAAAGAAGTCTCGCTTCCCATCGGTCAAATGGGCCATGCTGAAATAAGTGTCAAAACCAGAAATGCAGGACAGGCCATGGAGAAATGGGAGCCTTGCTACGCTGATGGGCGGGATGTAAATTGTCAAGAGCCATGCTGGAGAAGGGTACGGTATGTCCTCAAACATCTAAAAAACACAGCTTAGAGCGCAAGGGGCACTTCCACGCATGGGGGTATAAATTGGGAAAATTAAAAATCAGCAAGACACAAGCACACCAAAGTTTAGGGGTGCTCTGTTGCCAAGGACCTCCACTTCATTCCACCTTAAATATCCCAGGAAAGAGAAAAATGGATAAAGAAGTTGTGGTCCTTAAGTACAATGGAATATCACTCAGTCAAGAAATCAATGTCATAAGGATAGTAGCAGCATGATGAGTGGATTTAGGTACGACGATTCTAAGTGAAATAAGTCACACAGAAAAGGACACTTCTCATAAGATATCACTTATACAGGGAAAGTAAAAACCGTTATACTTGAACTGAATTATAAAACAGAACAGAGTCACACATGCAGAAAACACACTATGGCTGCTTAACAGGAAAGGTGAGGTGGGGTGATACATAAAACAAGGGTTTCAAATTAGCTGAGATACCGTTCCATAATCCCAATATGTAATAGACAAGACCAACTCCTTGCTCAGAGAACTGGACTCAACACCCCCTATTCACCACAGAAGGATATATCTGAGTAGTAATAATCTTAAAACCTATGTATTGAAATCTCTCTGTTAGTGTGTCAAGTGGGTGTAAAGCGGCATAAACACAGCAGTGAAAAGCAGCTAAACCCCATTATAAAAATAAATTACTTTTAAAAACCCATGAAACAAAGACAGTGAAAGAGAGAGAAATTCTTACACAATTCGTTCAGGGGCTGTGATGGAACCTGGATTGACCATATCTAGACCCACAGCTGGATGAGACATAAGGGTGGACACTCTTGGGGCTGAGAGATTTGGTGAGGCTGGTTGAGCAAACGCAGACCCTTTAAAGTAATACTGCGTGGTACCCATCGCATGGGTCCCAAATCTCGAGGTTCAAGGGCATCTTCCTACATCGAAAACATGCATGAGAAACCCAGAAGATGGTACACCGTGTGATGGGGAAAGGTTCCTAAAACGCACCTCATTTCTCATCTCCTTGTGCTCGGGTTCGCCATTCCAGCCACTTTACTAGCAATCTCCCTACTTGGAGCATCAGCACCTTTAACCTCCTGTTCCGTACAGGTTGCAATTTGTCCTGAGGATGAATGGGAAGATGGGGAACCAATGAGAGGCTAGCTCTAGGTGTTGGGACAGGCACAGGTCACTCTATTTTCCCATCAGGAAGAAGAATTAACCACAGGCTCAGCTTCCCCCCTGAACCAGCACAGGGCCTGAAACCATCCTGCGCTTTTACGGCCCGCTCCCAAAAAGCGAGTTGTAAAATGGAGCTTCAGGGCACTGCAATTCACAAACCTGCAGTGTTATAAATGATAACTCTCGTCCACAAATATATTGAGGGAAGGCAAAGAAGAGGATTTGAAATCAAGGCAGAATTGCAGGAAACAGATTTCAGGAGGTAGATTCGAATCGCCTTTAAAGCACATGAAAAGCGGCAAAACGTTGACAATGATGCCCTTGGCCGAAAAGGGCGTATGCGTTTTTTCCTGAATATATTCAGGAAAAAACGCATACGCCCTTTTTGGCCAACCAAGCAACCTGGAAAGGCAAATCAGCGCTACAAAGAAGTCTCACTTCCCATCGGTCAAAAGGGCCATGCTGAGAAAAGTGTCAAAACCAGAAATGCAGGACAGGCCATGGAGAAATGGGAGCCTTGCTACGCTGATGGGCGGGATGTAAATTGCCAACAGCCACGCTGGAGAAGGGTACGGTGTGTCCTCAAATATCTAAAAAACACAGCTTAGAGCGCATAGGGCACTTCCACGCATGGGGGTATAAATTGGGAAAATTAAAAATCAGCAAGACACAAGCACACCAAAGTTTAGGGCTGCTCTGTTGCCAAGGACCTCCACTTCATTCCACCTTAAATATCCCAGGAAAGAGAAAAATGGATAAAGAAGTTGTGGTCCTTATGTACAATGGAATATCACTCAGCCATGAAATCAATGTCATAAGGCTAGTAGCAGCATGATGAGTGGATTTAGGTACGACGATTCTAAGTGAAATAAGTCACACAGAAAAGGACACTTCTCATAAGATATCACTTATACAGGGAAAGTAAAAACCGTTACACTTGAACTGAATTATAAAACAGAACAGAGTCACACATGCAGAAAACACAGTATGGCTGCTTAACAGGAAAGGTGAGGTGGGGTGATACATAAAACAAGGGTTTCAAATTAGCTGAGATACCGTTCCATAATCCCAATATGTAATAGACAAGACCAACTCCTTGCTCAGAGAACTGGAATCAACACCCCCTATTCACTACACAAGGATATATCTGAGTAGTAATAATCTTAAAACCTATGTATTGAAATCTCTCTCTGTTAGTGTCAAGTGGGTGTAAAGTGGCATAAACACAGCAGTGAAAAGCAGCTAAACCCCATTATAAAAATAAATTACTTTTAAAAACCCATGAAACAAAGACAGTGAAAGAGAGAGAAATTCTTACACAATTCGTTCAGGGGCTGTGATGGAACCTGGATTGACCATATCTAGACCCACAGCTGGATGAGACATAAGGGTGGACACTCTTGGGGCTGAGAGGTTTGGTGAGGTTGGGTGAGCAAACGCAGACCCTTTAAAGTAATACTGCGTGGTACCCATCGCCTGGGTCCCAAATCTCGAGGTTCAAGGGCATCTTCCTACATCGAAAACATGCATGAGAAACCCAGAAGATGGTACACCGTGTGATGGGGAAAGCTTTCTAAAACGCACCTCATTTGTCATCTCCTTGAGCTCGGGTTCGCAATTCCAGCCACTTTACTAGCAATCTCCCTACTTGGAGTATCAGCACCTTTAACCTCCTGTTCCGTACAGGTTGCAATTTGTCCTGAGGATGAACGGGAAGACGGGAAAGCAATGAGAGACTAGCTCTTGGTATTGGGACAGACACAGGTCACTCTATTTTCCCATCAGGAAGAAGAATTATCCACAGGCTCAGCCTGCCCCCCGGAACCAGAACAGGGCCTGAAGCCATCCTGTGCTTTTACGGCCAGCTCCCAAAAAGCGAGTTTTAAAATGGAGCTTCAGGGCACTGCAATTCACAAACCTGCAGAGTTATAAATGATAACTCTCGTCCACAAATATATTGAGGGAAGGCAAAGAAGAGGGTTTGAAATCAAGGCAGAATTGCAGGAAACAGATTTCAGGAGGTAGATTCGAATCGCCTTTAAAGCACATGAAAAGCAGCAAAACGTTGACAATGAGGCCCTTCGCCAAAAAGGGCGTATGCGTTTTTTCCTGAATATATTCAGGAAAAAACGCATACGCCCTTTTTGGCCAACCAAGCAACCTGGAAAGGCAAATCAGCGCTACAAAGAAGTCTCGCTTCCCATCGGTCAAATGGGCCATGCTGAAATAAGTGTCAAAACCAGAAATGCAGGACAGGCCATGGAGAAATGGGAGCCTTGCTACGCTGATGGGCGGGATGTAAATTGTCAAGAGCCATGCTGGAGAAGGGTACGGTATGTCCTCAAACATCTAAAAAACACAGCTTAGAGCGCAAGGGGCACTTCCACGCATGGGGGTATAAATTGGGAAAATTAAAAATCAGCAAGACACAAGCACACCAAAGTTTAGGGGTGCTCTGTTGCAAAGGACCTCCACTTCATTCCACCTTAAATATCCCAGGAAAGAGAAAAATGGATAAAGAAGTTGTGGTCCTTAAGTACAATGGAATATCACTCAGTCAAGAAATCAATGTCATAAGGCTAGTAGCAGCATGATGAGTGGATTTAGGTACGACGATTCTAAGTGAAATAAGTCACACAGAAAAGGACACTTCTCATAAGATATCACTTATACAGGGAAAGTAAAAACCGTTATACTTGAACTGAATTATAAAACAGAACAGAGTCACACATGCAGAAAACACACTATGGCTGCTTAACAGGAAAGGTGAGGTGGGGTGATACATAAAACAAGGGTTTCAAATTAGCTGAGATACCGTTCCATAATCCCAATATGTAATAGACAAGACCAACTCCTTGCTCAGAGAACTGGACTCAACACCCCCTATTCACCACAGAAGGATATATCTGAGTAGTAATAATCTTAAAACCTATGTATTGAAATCTCTCTGTTAGTGTGTCAAGTGGGTGTAAAGCGGCATAAACACAGCAGTGAAAAGCAGCTAAACCCCATTCTAAAAATAAATTACTTTTAAAAACCCATGAAACAAAGACAGTGAAAGAGAGAGAAATTCTTACACAATTCGTTCAGGGGCTGTGATGGAACCTGGATTGACCATATCTAGACCCACAGCTGGATGAGACATAAGGGTGGACACTCTTGGGGCTGAGAGATTTGGTGAGGCTGGTTGAGCAAACGCAGACCCTTTAAAGTAATACTGCGTGGTACCCATCGCATGGGTCCCAAATCTCGAGGTTCAAGGGCATCTTCCTACATCGAAAACATGCATGAGAAACCCAGAAGATGGTACACCGTGTGATGGGGAAAGGTTCCTAAAACGCACCTCATTTCTCATCTCCTTGTGCTCGGGTTCGCCATTCCAGCCACTTTACTAGCAATCTCCCTACTTGGAGCATCAGCACCTTTAACCTCCTGTTCCGTACAGGTTGCAATTTGTCCTGAGGATGAATGGGAAGATGGGGAACCAATGAGAGGCTAGCTCTAGGTGTTGGGACAGGCACAGGTCACTCTATTTTCCCATCAGGAAGAAGAATTAACCACAGGCTCAGCTTCCCCCCTGAACCAGCACAGGGCCTGAAACCATCCTGCGCTTTTACGGCCCGCTCCCAAAAAGCGAGTTGTAAAATGGAGCTTCAGGGCACTGCAATTCACAAACCTGCAGTGTTATAAATGATAACTCTCGTCCACAAATATATTGAGGGAAGGCAAAGAAGAGGATTTGAAATCAAGGCAGAATTGCAGGAAACAGATTTCAGGAGGTAGATTCGAATCGCCTTTAAAGCACATGAAAAGCGGCAAAACGTTGACAATGATGCCCTTGGCCGAAAAGGGCGTATGCGTTTTTTCCTGAATATATTCAGGAAAAAACGCATACGCCCTTTTTGGCCAACCAAGCAACCTGGAAAGGCAAATCAGCGCTACAAAGAAGTCTCGCTGCCCATCGGTCAAAAGGGCCATGCTGAGAAAAGTGTCAAAACCAGAAATGCAGAACAGGCAATGGAGAAATGGGAGCCTTGCTACGCTGATGGGCGGAATGTAAATTGCCAACAGCCACGCTGGAGAAGGGTACGTTGTGTCCTGAAACATCTAAAAAACACAGCTTAGAGCGCATAGGGCACTTCCACGCATGGGGGTATAAATTGGGAAAATTAAAAATCAGCAAGACACAAGCACACCAAAGTTTAGGGCTGCTCTGTTGCCAAGGACCTCCACTTCATTCCACCTTCAATATCCCAGGAAAGAGAAAAATGGATAAAGAAGTTGTGGTCCTTATGTACAATGGAATATCACTCAGCCATGAAATCAATGTCATAAGGCTAGTAGCAGCATGATGAGTGGATTTAGGTACGACGATTCTAAGTGAAATAAGTCACACAGAAAAGGACACTTCTCATAAGATATCACTTATACAGGGAAAGTAAAAACCGTTACACTTGAACTGAATTATAAAACAGAACAGAGTCACACATGCAGAAAACACACTATGGCTGCTTAACAGGAAAGGTGAGGTGGGGTGATACATAAAACAAGGGTTTCAAATTAGCTGAGATACCGTTCCATAATCCCAATATGTAATAGACAAGACCAACTCCTTGCTCAGAGAACTGGACTCAACAACCCCTATTCACCACACAAGGATATATCTGACTAGTAATAATCTTAAAACCTATGTATTGAAATCTCTCTGTTAGTGTGTCAAGTGGGTGTAAAGCGGCATAAACACAGCAGTGAAAATCAGCTAAACCCCATTATAAAAATAAATTACTTTTAAAAACCCATGAAACAAAGACAGTGAAAGAGAGAGAAATTCTTACACAATTCGTTCCGGGGCTGTGATGGAACCTGGATTGACCATATCTAGACCCACAGCTGGATGAGACATAAGGGTGGACACTCTTGGGGCTGAGAGATTTGGTGAGGCTGGGTGAGCAAACGCAGACCCTTTAAAGTAATACTGCGTGGTACCCATCGCATGGGTCCCAAATCTCGAGGTTCAAGGGCATCTTCCTACATCGAAAACATGCATGAGAAACCCAGAAGATGGTACACCGTGTGATGGGGAAAGCTTTCTAAAACGCACCTCATTTGTCATCTCCTTGAGCTCGGGTTCGCAATTCCAGCCACTTTACTAGCAATCTCCCTACTTGGAGTATCAGCACCTTTAACCTCCTGTTCCGTACAGGTTGCAATTTGTCCTGAGGATGAACGGGAAGACGGGAAAGCAATGAGAGACTAGCTCTTGGTATTGGGACAGACACAGGTCACTCTATTTTCCCATCAGGAAGAAGAATTATCCACAGGCTCAGCCTGCCCCCCGGAACCAGAACAGGGCCTGAAGCCATCCTGTGCTTTTACGGCCAGCTCCCAAAAAGCGAGTTGTAAAATGGAGCTTCAGGGCACTGCAATTCACAAACCTGCAGAGTTATAAATGATAACTCTCGTCCACAAATATATTGAGGGAAGGCAAAGAAGAGGGTTTGAAATCAAGGCAGAATTGCAGGAAACAGATTTCAGGAGGTAGATTCGAATCGCCTTTAAAGCACATGAAAAGCAGCAAAACGTTGACAATGAGGCCCTTCGCCAAAAAGGGCGTATGCGTTTTTTCCTGAATATATTCAGGAAAAAACGCATACGCCCTTTTTGGCCAACCAAGCAACCTGGAAAGGCAAATCAGCGCTACAAAGAAGTCTCGCTTCCCATCGGTCAAATGGGCCATGCTGAAATAAGTGTCAAAACCAGAAATGCAGGACAGGCCATGGAGAAATGGGAGCCTTGCTACGCTGATGGGCGGAATGTAAATTGCCAACAGCCACGCTGGAGAAGGGTACGTTGTGTCCTGAAACATCTAAAAAACACAGCTTAGAGCGCATAGGGCACTTCCACGCATGGGGGTATAAATTGGGAAAATTAAAAATCAGCAAGACACAAGCACACCAAAGTTTAGGGCTGCTCTGTTGCCAAGGACCTCCACTTCATTCCACCTTAAATATCCCAGGAAAGAGAAAAATGGATAAAGAAGTTGTGGTCCTTATGTACAATGGAATATCACTCAGCCATGAAATCAATGTCATAAGGCTAGTAGCAGCATGATGAGTGGATTTAGGTACGACGATTCTAAGTGAAATAAGTCACACAGAAAAGGACACTTCTCATAAGATATCACTTATACAGGGAAAGTAAAAACCGTTACACTTGAACTGAATTATAAAACAGAACAGAGTCACACATGCAGAAAACACACTATGGCTGCTTAACAGGAAAGGTGAGGTGGGGTGATACATAAAACAAGGGTTTCAAATTAGCTGAGATACCGTTCCATAATCCCAATATGTAATAGACAAGACCAACTCCTTGCTCAGAGAACTGGACTCAACACCCCCTATTCACCACACAAGGATATATCTGACTAGTAATAATCTTAAAACCTATGTATTGAAATCTCTCTGTTAGTGTGTCAAGTGGGTGTAAAGCGGCATAAACACAGCAGTGAAAATCAGCTAAACCCCATTATAAAAATAAATTACTTTTAAAAACCCATGAAACAAAGACAGTGAAAGAGAGAGAAATTCTTACACAATTCGTTCCGGGGCTGTGATGGAACCTGGATTGACCATATCTAGACCCACAGCTGGATGAGACATAAGGGTGGACACTCTTGGGGCTGAGAGATTTGGTGAGGCTGGTTGAGCAAACGCAGACCCTTTAAAGTAATACTGCGTGGTACCCATCGCATGGGTCCCAAATCTCGAGGTTCAAGGGCATCTTCCTACATCGAAAACATGCATGAGAAACCCAGAAGATGGTACACCATGTGATGGGGAAAGGTTCCTAAAACGCACCTCATTTCTCATCTCCTTGTGCTCGGGTTCGCCATTCCAGCCACTTTACTAGCAATCTCCCTACTTGGAGCATCAGCACCTTTAACCTCCTGTTCCGTACAGGTTGCAATTTGTCCTGAGGATGAATGGGAAGATGGGGAACCAATGAGAGGCTAGCTCTAGGTGTTGGGACAGGCACAGGTCACTCTATTTTCCCATCAGGAAGAAGAATTATCCACAGGCTCAGCCTGCCCCCCAGAACCAGAACAGGGCCTGAAGCCATCCTGCGCTTTTGCGGCCAGATCCCAAAAAAGCGAGTTGTAAAATGGAGCTTCAGGGCACTGCAATTCACAAACCTGCAGTGTTATAAATGATAACTCTCGTCCACAAATATATTGAGGGAAGGCAAAGAAGAGGATTTGAAATCAAGGCAGAATTGCAGGAAACAGATTTCAGGAGGTAGATTCGAATCGCCTTTAAAGCACATGAAAAGCGGCAAAACGTTGACATTGATGCCCTTGGCCAAAAAGGGCGTATGCGTTTTTTCCTGAATATATTCAGGAAAAAACGCATACGCCCTTTTTGGCCAACCAAGCAACCTGGAAAGGCAAATCAGTGCTACAAAGAAGTCTCGCTGCCCATCGGTCAAAAGGGCCATGCTGAGAAAAGTGTCAAAACAGAAATGCAGAACAGGCCATGGAGAAATGGGAGCCTTGCTACGCTGATGGGCGGAATGTAAATTGCCAACAGCCACGCTGGAGAAGGGTACGTTGTGTCCTGAAACATCTAAAAAACACAGCTTAGAGCGCATAGGGCACTTCCACGCATGGGGGTATAAATTGGGAAAATTAAAAATCAGCAAGACACAAGCACACCAAAGTTTAGGGCTGCTCTGTTGCCAAGGACCTCCACTTCATTCCACCTTAAATATCCCAGGAAAGAGAAAAATGGATAAAGAAGTTGTGGTCCTTATGTACAATGGAATATCACTCAGCCATGAAATCAATGTCATAAGGCTAGTAGCAGCATGATGAGTGGATTTAGGTACGACGATTCTAAGTGAAATAAGTCACACAGAAAAGGACACTTCTCATAAGATATCACTTATACAGGGAAAGTAAAAACCGTTACACTTGAACTGAATTATAAAACAGAACAGAGTCACACATGCAGAAAACACACTATGGCTGCTTAACAGGAAAGGTGAGGTGGGGTGATACATAAAACAAGGGTTTCAAATTAGCTGAGATACCGTTCCATAATCCCAATATGTAATAGACAAGACCAACTCCTTGCTCAGAGAACTGGACTCAACACCCCCTATTCACCACACAAGGATATATCTGACTAGTAATAATCTTAAAACCTATGTATTGAAATCTCTCTGTTAGTGTGTCAAGTGGGTGTAAAGCGGCATAAACACAGCAGTGAAAATCAGCTAAACCCCATTATAAAAATAAATTACTTTTAAAAACCCATGAAACAAAGACAGTGAAAGAGAGAGAAATTCTTACACAATTCGTTCCGGGGCTGTGATGGAACCTGGATTGACCATATCTAGACCCACAGCTGGATGAGACATAAGGGTGGACACTCTTGGGGCTGAGAGATTTGGTGAGGCTGGGTGAGCAAACGCAGACCCTTTAAAGTAATACTGCGTGGTACCCATCGCATGGGTCCCAAATCTCGAGGTTCAAGGGCATCTTCCTACATCGAAAACATGCATGAGAAACCCAGAAGATGGTACACCGTGTGATGGGGAAAGGTTCCTAAAACGCACCTCATTTCTCATCTCCTTGTGCTCGGGTTCGCCATTCCAGCCACTTTACTAGCAATCTCCCTACTTGGAGCATCAGCACCTTTAACCTCCTGTTCCGTACAGGTTGCAATTTGTCCTGAGGATGAATGGGAAGATGGGGAACCAATGAGAGGCTAGCTCTAGGTGTTGGGACAGGCACAGGTCACTCTATTTTCCCATCAGGAAGAAGAATTAACCACAGGCTCAGCTGCCCCCCGGAACCAGCACAGGGCCTGAAACCATCCTGCGCTTTTACGGCCAGCTCCCAAAAAGCGAGTTGTAAAATGGAGCTTCAGGGCACTGCAATTCAAAAACCTGCAGTGTTATAAATGATAACTCTCGTCCACAAATATATTGAGGGAAGGCAAAGAAGAGGATTTGAAATCAAGTTAGAATTGCAGGAAACAGATTTCAGGAGGTAGATTCGAATCGCCTTTAAAGCACATGAAAAGCGGCAAAACGTTGACAATGAGGCCCTTGGCCAAAAAGGGCGTATGCGTTTTTTCCTGAATATATTCAGGAAAAAACGCATACGCCCTTTTTGGCCAACCAAGCAACCTGGAAAGGCAAATCAGCGCTACAAAGAAGTCTCACTTCCCATCGGTCAAAAGGGCCATGCTGAGAAAAGTGTCAAAACCAGAAATGCAGGACAGGCCATGGAGAAATGGGAGCCTTGCTACGCTGATGGGCGGGATGTAAATTGCCAACAGCCACGCTGGAGAAGGGTACGGTGTGTCCTCAAACATCTAAAAAACACAGCTTAGAGCGCATAGGGCACTTCCACGCATGGGGGTATAAATTGGGAAAATTAAAAATCAGCAAGACACAAGCACACCAAAGTTTAGGGCTGCTCTGTTGCCAAGGACCTCCACTTCATTCCACCTTAAATATCCCAGGAAAGAGAAAAATGGATAAAGAAGTTGTGGTCCTTAAGTACAATGGAATATCACTCAGCCATGAAATCAATGTCATAAGGCTAGTAGCAGCATGATGAG
The DNA here is from genome assembly GCF_965194825.1 of Balaenoptera physalus. Lineage (NCBI taxonomy): Eukaryota > Metazoa > Chordata > Mammalia > Artiodactyla > Balaenopteridae > Balaenoptera > Balaenoptera physalus. The sequence continues at coordinate 103,975 of NW_028125143.1, forward strand.
TGGATTTATGTACGAGACGATTCTAAGTGAAATAAGTCACACAGAAAAGGACACCTCTCATAAGATATCACTTATACAGGGAAAGTAAAAACCGTTACACTTGAACTGAATTATAAAACAGAACAGAGTCACACATGCAGAAAAGACACTATGGCTGCTTAACAGGAAAGGTGAGGTGGGGTGATACATAAAACAAGGGTTTCAAATTAGCTGAGATACCGTTCCATAATCCCAATATGTAATAGACAAGACCAACTCCTTGCTCAGAGAACTGGAATCAACACCCCCTATTCACCACACAAGGATATATCTGACTAGTAATAATCTTAAAACCTATGTATTGAAATCTCTCTGTTAGTGTGTCAAGTGGGTGTAAAGCGGCATAAACACAGCAGTGCAAAGCAGCTAAACCCCATTATAAAAATAAATTACTTTTAAAAACCCATGAAACAAAGACAGAGAAAGAGAGAGAAATTCTTACACAATTCGTTCAGGGGCTGTGATGCAACCCGGATTGACCATATCTAGACCCACAGCTGGATGAGACATGAGGGTGGACACTCTTGGGGCTGAGAGGTTTGGTGAGGTTGGGTGAGCAAACGCAGACCCTTTAAAGTAATACTGTGTGGTACCCATCCCATGGGTCACAAATCTCCAGGTTCAAGGGCATCTTCCTACATCGAAAACATGCATGAGAAACCCAGAAGATGGTACACCATGTGATGGGGAAAGCTTTCTAAAACGCACCTCATTTGTCATCTCCTTGAGCTCGGGTTCGCAATTCCAGCCACTTTACTAGCAATCTCCCTACTTGGAGCAACAGCATCTTTAACCTCCTGTTCCGTACAGGTTGCAATTTGTCCTGAGGATGAATGGGAAGATGGGGAACCAATGAGAGGCTAGCTCTTGGTGTTGGGACAGGCACAGGTCACTCTATTTTCCCATCAGGGAGAAGAATTAACCACAGGCTCAGCCTGCCCCCCGGAACCAGAACAGGGCCTGAAGCCATCCTGTGCTTTTACGGCCAGCTCCCAAAAAGCGAGTTGTAAAATGGAGCTTCAGGGCACTGCAATTCACAAACCTGCAGATTTATAAATGATAACTCTCGTCCACAAATATATTGAGGGAAGGCAAAGAAGAGGGTTTGAAATCAAGGCAGAATTGCAGGAAACAGATTTCAGGAGGTAGATTCGAATCACCTTTAAAGCACATGAAAAGCAGAAAAACATTGACAATGAGGCCCTTGGCCAAAAAGGGCGTAGGCGTTTTTTCCTGAATATATTCAGGAGAAAACGCCTACGCCCTTTTTGGCCAACCAAGCAACCTGAAAAGGCAAATCAGCGCTAAAAAGAAGTCTCGCTTCCCATCGGTCAAAAGGGCCATGCTGAGAAAAGTGTCAAAACCAGAAATGCAGGACAGGCCATGGAGAAATGGGAGCCTTGCTACACTAACGGGCGGGATGTAAATTGCCAACAGCCACTCTGGAGAAGGGTACAGTGTTTCCTGTAACATCTAAAATACACAGCTTAGAGCGCATAGGGCACTTCCACGCATGGGGGTATAAATTGGGAAAATTAAAAATCAGCAAGACACAAGCACACCAAAGTTTAGGGCTGCTCTGTTGCCAAGGACCTCCACTTCATTCCACCTTAAATATCCCAGGAAAGAGAAAAATGGATAAAGAAGTTGTGGTCCTTAAGTACAATGGAATATCACTCAGCCATGAAATCAATGTCATAAGGCTAGTAGCAGCATGATGAGTGGGTTTAGGTACGACGATTCTAAATGAAATAAGTCACACAGAAAAGGACACTTCTCATAAGATATCACTTATACAGGGAAAGTAAAAACCGTTACACTTGAACTGAATTATAAAACAGAACAGAGTCACACATGCAGAAAACACACTATGGCTGCTTAACGGGAAAGGTGAGGTGGGGTGATACATAAAACAAGGGTTTCAAATTAGCTGAGATACCGTTCCATAATCCCAATATGTAATAGACAAGACCAACTCCTTGCTCAGAGAACTGGACTCAACACCCCCTATTCACCACACAAGGATATATCTGAGTAGTAATAATCTTAAAACCTATGTATTGAAATCTCTCTCTGTTAGTGTCAAGTGGGTGTAAAGCGGCATAAACACAGCAGTGAAAAGCAGCTAAACCCCATTATAAAAATAAATTACTTTTAAAAACCCATGAAACAAAGACAGTGAAAGAGAGAGAAATTCTTACACAATTCGTTCAGGGGCTGTGATGGAACCTGGATTGACCATATCTAGACCCACAGCTGGATGAGACATAAGGGTGGACACTCTTGGGGCTGAGAGATTTGGTGAGGCTGGGTGAGCAAACACAGACCCTTTAAAGTAATACTGCGTGGTACCCATCGCATGGGTCCCAAATCTCGAGGTTCAAGGGCATCTTCCTACATCGAAAACATGCATGAGAAACCCAGAAAATGGTACACCGTGTGATGGGGAAAGGTTCCTAAAACGCACCTCATTTCTCATCTCCTTGTGCTCGGGTTCGCCATTCCAGCCACTTTACTAGCAATCTCCCTACTTGGAGCATCAGCACCTTTAACCTCCTGTTCCGTACAGGTTGCAATTTGTCCTGAGGATGAATGGGAAGATGGGGAACCAATGAGAGGCTAGCTCTTGGTGTTGGGACAGGCACAGGTCACTCTATTTTCCCATCAGGAAGAAGAATTAACCACAGGCTCAGCTGCCCCCCGGAACCAGCACAGGGCCTGAAACCATCCTGCGCTTTTACGTCCAGCTCCCAAAAAGCGAGTTGTAAAATGGAGCTTCAGGGCACTGCAATTCACAAACCTGCAGAGTTATAAATGATAACTCTCGTCCACAAATATATTGAGGGAAGGCAAAGAAGAGGATTTGAAATCAAGGCAGAATTGCAGTAAACAGATTTCAGGAGGTAGATTCGAATCGCCTTTAAAGCACATGAAAAGCAGCAAAACGTTGACAATGAGGCCCTTGGCCAAAAAGGGCGTATGCGTTTTTTCCTGAATATATTCAGGAAAAAACGCATACGCCCTTTTTGGCCAACCAAGCAACCTGGATAGGCAAATCAGCGCTACAAAGAAGTCTCACTTCCCATCGGTCAAAAGGGCCATGCTGAGAAAAGTGTCAAAACCAGAAATGCAGGACAGGCCATGGAGAAATGGGAGCCTTGCTACGCTGATGGGCGGGATGTAAATTGCCAACAGCCACGCTGGAGAAGGGTACGGTGTGTCCTCAAATATCTAAAAAACACAGCTTAGAGCGCATAGGGCACTTCCACGCATGGGGGTATAAATTGGGAAAATTAAAAATCAGCAAGACACAAGCACACCAAAGTTTAGGGCTGCTCTGTTGCCAAGGACCTCCACTTCATTCCACCTTAAATATCCCAGGAAAGAGAAAAATGGATAAAGAAGTTGTGGTCCTTATGTACAATGGAATATCACTCAGCCATGAAATCAATGTCATAAGGCTAGTAGCAGCATGATGAGTGGATTTAGGTACGACGATTCTAAGTGAAATAAGTCACACAGAAAAGGACACTTCTCATAAGATATCACTTATACAGGGAAAGTAAAAACCGTTACACTTGAACTGAATTATAAAACAGAACAGAGTCACACATGCAGAAAACACAGTATGGCTGCTTAACAGGAAAGGTGAGGTGGGGTGATACATAAAACAAGGGTTTCAAATTAGCTGAGATACCGTTCCATAATCCCAATATGTAATAGACAAGACCAACTCCTTGCTCAGAGAACTGGAATCAACACCCCCTATTCACTACACAAGGATATATCTGAGTAGTAATAATCTTAAAACCTATGTATTGAAATCTCTCTCTGTTAGTGTCAAGTGGGTGTAAAGCGGCATAAACACAGCAGTGAAAAGCAGCTAAACCCCATTATAAAAATAAATTACTTTTAAAAACCCATGAAACAAAGACAGTGAAAGAGAGAGAAATTCTTACACAATTCGTTCAGGGGCTGTGATGGAACCTGGATTGACCATATCTAGACCCACAGCTGGATGAGACATAAGGGTGGACACTCTTGGGGCTGAGAGGTTTGGTGAGGTTGGGTGAGCAAACGCAGACCCTTTAAAGTAATACTGCGTGGTACCCATCGCCTGGGTCCCAAATCTCGAGGTTCAAGGGCATCTTCCTACATCGAAAACATGCATGAGAAACCCAGAAGATGGTACACCGTGTGATGGGGAAAGCTTTCTAAAACGCACCTCATTTGTCATCTCCTTGAGCTCGGGTTCGCAATTCCAGCCACTTTACTAGCAATCTCCCTACTTGGAGTATCAGCACCTTTAACCTCCTGTTCCGTACAGGTTGCAATTTGTCCTGAGGATGAACGGGAAGACGGGAAAGCAATGAGAGACTAGCTCTTGGTATTGGGACAGACACAGGTCACTCTATTTTCCCATCAGGAAGAAGAATTATCCACAGGCTCAGCCTGCCCCCCGGAACCAGAACAGGGCCTGAAGCCATCCTGTGCTTTTACGGCCAGCTCCCAAAAAGCGAGTTTTAAAATGGAGCTTCAGGGCACTGCAATTCACAAACCTGCAGAGTTATAAATGATAACTCTCGTCCACAAATATATTGAGGGAAGGCAAAGAAGAGGGTTTGAAATCAAGGCAGAATTGCAGGAAACAGATTTCAGGAGGTAGATTCGAATCGCCTTTAAAGCACATGAAAAGCAGCAAAACGTTGACAATGAGGCCCTTCGCCAAAAAGGGCGTATGCGTTTTTTCCTGAATATATTCAGGAAAAAACGCATACGCCCTTTTTGGCCAACCAAGCAACCTGGAAAGGCAAATCAGCGCTACAAAGAAGTCTCGCTTCCCATCGGTCAAATGGGCCATGCTGAAATAAGTGTCAAAACCAGAAATGCAGGACAGGCCATGGAGAAATGGGAGCCTTGCTACGCTGATGGGCGGGATGTAAATTGTCAAGAGCCATGCTGGAGAAGGGTACGGTATGTCCTCAAACATCTAAAAAACACAGCTTAGAGCGCAAGGGGCACTTCCACGCATGGGGGTATAAATTGGGAAAATTAAAAATCAGCAAGACACAAGCACACCAAAGTTTAGGGGTGCTCTGTTGCAAAGGACCTCCACTTCATTCCACCTTAAATATCCCAGGAAAGAGAAAAATGGATAAAGAAGTTGTGGTCCTTAAGTACAATGGAATATCACTCAGTCAAGAAATCAATGTCATAAGGCTAGTAGCAGCATGATGAGTGGATTTAGGTACGACGATTCTAAGTGAAATAAGTCACACAGAAAAGGACACTTCTCATAAGATATCACTTATACAGGGAAAGTAAAAACCATTACACTTGAACTGAATTACAAAACAGAACAGAGTCACACATGCAGAAAACACAGTATGGCTGCTTAACAGGAAAGGTGAGGTGGGGTGATACATAAAACAAGGGTTTCAAATTAGCTGAGATACCGTTCCATAATCCCAATATGTAATAGACAAGACCGACTCCTTGCTCAGAGAACTGGACTCAACACCCCCTATTCACCACACAAGGATATATCTGAGTAGTAATAATCTTAAAACCTATGTATTGAAATCTCTCTCTGTTAGTGTCAAGTGGGTGTAAAGCGGCATAAACACAGCAGTGAAAAGCAGCTAAACCCCATTATAAAAATAAATTACTTTTAAAAACCCATGAAACAAAGACAGTGAAAGAGAGAGAAATTCTTACACAATTCGTTCCGGGGCTGTGATGGAACCTGGATTGACCATATCTAGACCCACAGCTGGATGAGACATAAGGGTGGACACTCTTGGGGCTGAGAGATTTGGTGAGGCTGGGTGAGCAAACGCAGACCCTTTAAAGTAATACTGCGTGGTACCCATCGCATGGGTCCCAAATCTCGAGGTTCAAGGGCATCTTCCTACATCGAAAACATGCATGAGAAACCCAGAAGATGGTACACCGTGTGATGGGGAAAGGTTCCTAAAACGCACCTCATTTCTCATCTCCTTGTGCTCGGGTTCGCCATTCCAGCCACTTTACTAGCAATCTCCCTACTTGGAGCATCAGCACCTTTAACCTCCTGTTCCGTACAGGTTGCAATTTGTCCTGAGGATGAATGGGAAGATGGGGAACCAATGAGAGGCTAGCTCTAGGTGTTGGGACAGGCACAGGTCACTCTATTTTCCCATCAGGAAGAAGAATTAACCACAGGCTCAGCTGCCCCCCGGAACCAGCACAGGGCCTGAAACCATCCTGCGCCTTTACGGCCAGCTCCCAAAAAGCGAGTTTTAAAATGGAGCTTCAGGGCACTGCAATTCACAAACCTGCAGAGTTATAAATGATAACTCTCGTCCACAAATATATTGAGGGAAGGCAAAGAAGAGGATTTGAAATCAAGGCAGAATTGCAGGAAACAGATTTCAGGAGGTAGATTCGAATCGCCTTTAAAGCACATGAAAAGCAGCAAAACGTTGACAATGAGGCCCTTGGCCAAAAAGGACGTATGCGTTTTTTCCTGAATATATTCAGGAAAAAACGCATACGCCCTTTTTGGCCAACCAAGCAACCTGGAAAGGCAAATCAGCGCTACAAAGAAGTCTCGCTTCCCATTGGCCAAAAGGGCCATGCTGAGAAAAGTGTCAAAACCAGAAATGCAGGACAGGCCATGGAGAAATGGGAGCCTTGCTACGCTGATGGGCGGGATGTAAATTGCCAACAGCCACGCTGGAGAAGGGTACGGTGTGTCCTCAAACATCTAAAAAACACAGCTTAGAGCGCATAGGGCACTTCCACGCATGGGGGTATAAATTGGGAAAATTAAAAATCAGCAAGACACAAGCACACCAAAGTTTAGGGCTGCTCTGTTGCCAAGGACCTCCACTTCATTCCAACTTCAATATCCCAGGAAAGAGAAAAATGGATAAAGAAGTTGTGGTCCTTATGTACAATGGAATATCACTCAGCCATGAAATCAATGTCATAAGGCTAGTAGCAGCATGATGAGTGGATTTAGGTACGACAATTCTAAGTGAAATAAGTCACACAGAAAAGGACACTTCTCATAAGATATCACTTATACAGGGAAAGTAAAAACCGTTACACTTGAACTGAATTATAAAACAGAACAGAGTCACACATGCAGAAAACACACTATGGCTGCTTAACAGGAAAGGTGAGGTGGGGTGATATATAAAACAAGGGTTTCAAATTAGCTGAGATACCGTTCCATAATCCCAATATGTAATAGACAAGACCCACTCCTTGCTCAGAGAACTGGACTCAACACCCCCTATTCACCACACAAGGATATATCTGACTAGTAATAATCTTAAAACCTATGTATTGAAATCTCTCTGTTAGTGTGTCAAGTGGGTGTAAAGCGGCATAAACACAGCAGTGAAAAGCAGCTAAACCCCATTATAAAAATAAATTACTTTTAAAAACCCATGAAACAAAGACAGAGAAAGAGAGAGAAATCCTTACACAATTCGTTCAGGGGCTGTGATGCAACCCGGATTGACCATATCTAGACCCACAGCTGGATGAGACATAAGGGTGGACACTCTTGGGGCTGAGAGGTTTAGTGAGGTTGGGTGAGCAAACGCAGACCCTTTAAAGTAATACTGTGTGGTACCCATCCCATGGGTCCCAAATCTCCAGGTTCAAGGGCATCTTCCTACACTGAAAACATGCATGAGAAACCCAGAAGATGGTACACCGTGTGATGGGGAAAGCTTTCTAAAACGCACCTCATTTGTCATCTCCTTGAGCTCGGGTTCACAATTCCAGCCACTTTACTAGCAATCTCCCTACTTGGAGTATCAGCACCTTTAACCTCCTGTTCCGTACAGGTTGCAATTTGTCCTGAGGATGAACGGGAAGACGGGGAAGCAATGAGAGACTAGCTCTTGGTATTGGGACAGACACAGGTCACTCTATTTTCCCATCAGGAAGAAGAATTATCCACAGGCTCAGCCTGCCCCCCAGAACCAGAACAGGGCCTGAAGCCATCCTGCGCTTTTGCGGCCAGATCCCAAAAAAGCGAGTTGTAAAATGGAGCTTCAGGGCACTGCAATTCACAAACCTGCAGTGTTATAAATGATAACTCTCGTCCACAAATATATTGAGGGAAGGCAAAGAAGAGGATTTGAAATCAAGGCAGAATTGCAGGAAACAGATTTCAGGAGGTAGATTCGAATCGCCTTTAAAGCACATGAAATGCGGCAAAACGTTGACATTGATGCCCTTGGCTAAAAAGGGCGTATGCGTTTTTTCCTGAATATATTCAGGAAAAAACGCATACGCCCTTTTTGGCCAACCAAGCAACCTGGAAAGGCAAATCAGTGCTACAAAGAAGTCTCGCTGCCCATCGGTCAAAAGGGCCATGCTGAGAAAAGTGTCAAAACCAGAAATGCAGGACAGGCCATGGAGAAATGGGAGCCTTGCTACGCTGATGGGCGGGATGTAAATTGCCAACAGCCACGCTGGAGAAGGGTACGGTGTGTCCTCAAACATCTAAAAAACACAGCTTAGAGCGCATAGGGCACTTCCACGCATGGGGGTATAAATTGGGAAAATTAAAAATCAGCAAGACACAAGCACACCAAAGTTTAGGGCTGCTCTGTTGCCAAGGACCTCCACTTCATTCCACCTTAAATATCCCAGGAAAGAGAAAAATGGATAAAGAAGTTGTGGTCCTTAAGTACAATGGAATATCACTCAGCCATGAAATCAATGTCATAAGGCTAGTAGCAGCATGATGAGTGGATTTATGTACGAGACGATTCTAAGTGAAATAAGTCACACAGAAAAGGACACCTCTCATAAGATATCACTTATACAGGGAAAGTAAAAACCGTTACACTTGAACTGAATTATAAAACAGAACAGAGTCACACATGCAGAAAAGACACTATGGCTGCTTAACAGGAAAGGTGAGGTGGGGTGATACATAAAACAAGGGTTTCAAATTAGCTGAGATACCGTTCCATAATCCCAATATGTAATAGACAAGACCAACTCCTTGCTCAGAGAACTGGAATCAACACCCCCTATTCACCACACAAGGATATATCTGACTAGTAATAATCTTAAAACCTATGTATTGAAATCTCTCTGTTAGTGTGTCAAGTGGGTGTAAAGCGGCATAAACACAGCAGTGCAAAGCAGCTAAACCCCATTATAAAAATAAATTACTTTTAAAAACCCATGAAACAAAGACAGAGAAAGAGAGAGAAATTCTTACACAATTCGTTCAGGGGCTGTGATGCAAACCGGATTGACCATATCTAGACCCACAGCTGGATGAGACATGAGGGTGGACACTCTTGGGGCTGAGAGGTTTGGTGAGGTTGGGTGAGCAAACGCAGACCCTTTAAAGTAATACTGTGTGGTACCCATCCCATGGGTCACAAATCTCCAGGTTCAAGGGCATCTTCCTACATCGAAAACATGCATGAGAAACCCAGAAGATGGTACACCATGTGATGGGGAAAGCTTTCTAAAACGCACCTCATTTGTCATCTCCTTGAGCTCGGGTTCGCAATTCCAGCCACTTTACTAGCAATCTCCCTACTTGGAGCAACAGCATCTTTAACCTCCTGTTCCGTACAGGTTGCAATTTGTCCTGAGGATGAATGGGAAGATGGGGAACCAATGAGAGGCTAGCTCTTGGTGTTGGGACAGGCACAGGTCACTCTATTTTCCCATCAGGGAGAAGAATTAACCACAGGCTCAGCCTGCCCCCCGGAACCAGAACAGGGCCTGAAGCCATCCTGTGCTTTTACGGCCAGCTCCCAGAAAGCGAGTTGTAAAATGGAGCTTCAGGGCACTGCAATTCACAAACCTACAGATTTATAAATGATAACTCTCGTCCACAAATATATTGAGGGAAGGCAAAGAAGAGGGTTTGAAATCAAGGCAGAATTGCAGGAAACAGATTTCAGGAGGTAGATTCGAATCACCTTTAAAGCACATGAAAAGCAGAAAAACATTGACAATGAGGCCCTTGGCCAAAAAGGGCGTAGGCGTTTTTTCCTGAATATATTCAGGAGAAAACGCCTACGCCCTTTTTGGCCAACCAAGCAACCTGAAAAGGCAAATCAGCGCTAAAAAGAAGTCTCGCTTCCCATCGGTCAAAAGGGCCATGCTGAGAAAAGTGTCAAAACCAGAAATGCAGGACAGGCCATGGAGAAATGGGAGCCTTGCTACACTGACGGGCGGGATGTAAATTGCCAACAGCCACTCTGGAGAAGGGTACAGTGTTTCCTGTAACATCTAAAATACACAGCTTAGAGCGCATAGGGCACTTCCACGCATGGGGGTATAAATTGGGAAAATTAAAAATCAGCAAGACACAAGCACACCAAAGTTTAGGGCTGCTCTGTTGCCAAGGACCTCCACTTCATTCCACCTTAAATATCCCAGGAAAGAGAAAAATGGATAAAGAAGTTGTGGTCCTTATGTACAATGGAATATCACTCAGCCATGAAATCAATGTCATAAGGCTAGTAGCAGCATGATGAGTGGATTTAGGTACGACGATTCTAAGTGAAATAAGTCACACAGAAAAGGACACTTCTCATAAGATATCACTTATACAGGGAAAGTAAAAACCGTTACACTTGAACTGAATTACAAAACAGAACAGAGTCACACATGCAGAAAACACAGTATGGCTGCTTAACAGGAAAGGTGAGGTGGGGTGATACATAAAACAAGGGTTTCAAATTAGCTGAGATACCGTTCCATAATCCCAATATGTAATAGACAAGACCAACTCCTTGCTCAGAGAACTGGAATCAACACCCCCTATTCACCACACAAGGATATATCTGAGTAGTAATAATCTTAAAACCTATGTATTGAAATCTCTCTCTGTTAGTGTCAAGTGGGTGTAAAGCGGCATAAACACAGCAGTGAAAAGCAGCTAAACCCCATTATAAAAATAAATTACTTTTAAAAACCCATGAAACAAAGACAGTGAAAGAGAGAGAAATTCTTACACAATTCGTTCAGGGGCTGTGATGGAACCTGGATTGACCATATCTAGACCCACAGCTGGATGAGACATAAGGGTGGACACTCTTGGGGCTGAGAGGTTTGGTGAGGTTGGGTGAGCAAACGCAGACCCTTTAAAGTAATACTGTGTGGTACCCATCCCATGGGTCCCAAATCTCCAGGTTCAAGGGCATCTTCCTACATCGAAAACATGCATGAGAAACCCAGAAGATGGTACACCGTGTGATGGGGAAAGCTTTCTAAAACGCACCTCATTTGTCATCTCCTTGAGCTCGGGTTCGCAATTCCAGCCACTTTACTAGCAATCTCCCTACTTGGAGTATCAGCACCTTTAACCTCCTGTTCCGTACAGGTTGCAATTTGTCCTGAGGATGAACGGGAAGACGGGAAAGCAATGAGAGACTAGCTCTTGGTATTGGGACAGACACAGGTCACTCTATTTTCCCATCAGGAAGAAGAATTATCCACAGGCTCAGCCTGCCCCCCGGAACCAGAACAGGGCCTGAAGCCATCCTGTGCTTTTACGGCCAGCTCCCAAAAAGCGAGTTGTAAAATGGAGCTTCAGGGCACTGCAATTCACAAACCTGCAGAGTTATAAATGATAACTCTCGTCCACAAATATATTGAGGGAAGGCAAAGAAGAGGGTTTGAAATCAAGGCAGAATTGCAGGAAACAGATTTCAGGAGGTAGATTCGAATCGCCTTTAAAGCACATGAAAAGCAGCAAAACGTTGACAATGAGGCCCTTCGCCAAAAAGGGCGTATGCGTTTTTTCCTGAATATATTCAGGAAAAAACGCATACGCCCTTTTTGGCCAACCAAGCAACCTGGAAAGGCAAATCAGCGCTACAAAGAAGTCTCGCTTCCCATCGGTCAAATGGGCCATGCTGAAATAAGTGTCAAAACCAGAAATGCAGGACAGGCCATGGAGAAATGGGAGCCTTGCTACGCTGATGGGCGGGATGTAAATTGTCAAGAGCCATGCTGGAGAAGGGTACGGTATGTCCTCAAACATCTAAAAAACACAGCTTAGAGCGCAAGGGGCACTTCCACGCATGGGGGTATAAATTGGGAAAATTAAAAATCAGCAAGACACAAGCACACCAAAGTTTAGGGCTGCTCTGTTGCAAAGGACCTCCACTTCATTCCACCTTAAATATCCCAGGAAAGAGAAAAATGGATAAAGAAGTTGTGGTCCTTAAGTACAATGGAATATCACTCAGTCAAGAAATCAATGTCATAAGGCTAGTAGCAGCATGATGAGTGGATTTAGGTACGACGATTCTAAGTGAAATAAGTCACACAGAAAAGGACACTTCTCATAAGATATCACTTATACAGGGAAAGTAAAAACCGTTATACTTGAACTGAATTATAAAACAGAACAGAGTCACACATGCAGAAAACACACTATGGCTGCTTAACAGGAAAGGTGAGGTGGGGTGATACATAAAACAAGGGTTTCAAATTAGCTGAGATACCGTTCCATAATCCCAATATGTAATAGACAAGACCAACTCCTTGCTCAGAGAACTGGACTCAACACCCCCTATTCACCACAGAAGGATATATCTGAGTAGTAATAATCTTAAAACCTATGTATTGAAATCTCTCTGTTAGTGTGTCAAGTGGGTGTAAAGCGGCATAAACACAGCAGTGAAAAGCAGCTAAACCCCATTCTAAAAATAAATTACTTTTAAAAACCCATGAAACAAAGACAGTGAAAGAGAGAGAAATTCTTACACAATTCGTTCAGGGGCTGTGATGGAACCTGGATTGACCATATCTAGACCCACAGCTGGATGAGACATAAGGGTGGACACTCTTGGGGCTGAGAGATTTGGTGAGGCTGGTTGAGCAAACGCAGACCCTTTAAAGTAATACTGCGTGGTACCCATCGCATGGGTCCCAAATCTCGAGGTTCAAGGGCATCTTCCTACATCGAAAACATGCATGAGAAACCCAGAAGATGGTACACCGTGTGATGGGGAAAGGTTCCTAAAACGCACCTCATTTCTCATCTCCTTGTGCTCGGGTTCGCCATTCCAGCCACTTTACTAGCAATCTCCCTACTTGGAGCATCAGCACCTTTAACCTCCTGTTCCGTACAGGTTGCAATTTGTCCTGAGGATGAATGGGAAGATGGGGAACCAATGAGAGGCTAGCTCTAGGTGTTGGGACAGGCACAGGTCACTCTATTTTCCCATCAGGAAGAAGAATTAACCACAGGCTCAGCTTCCCCCCTGAACCAGCACAGGGCCTGAAACCATCCTGCGCTTTTACGGCCCGCTCCCAAAAAGCGAGTTGTAAAATGGAGCTTCAGGGCACTGCAATTCACAAACCTGCAGTGTTATAAATGATAACTCTCGTCCACAAATATATTGAGGGAAGGCAAAGAAGAGGATTTGAAATCAAGGCAGAATTGCAGGAAACAGATTTCAGGAGGTAGATTCGAATCGCCTTTAAAGCACATGAAAAGCGGCAAAACGTTGACAATGATGCCCTTGGCCGAAAAGGGCGTATGCGTTTTTTCCTGAATATATTCAGGAAAAAACGCATACGCCCTTTTTGGCCAACCAAGCAACCTGGAAAGGCAAATCAGCGCTACAAAGAAGTCTCGCTGCCCATCGGTCAAAAGGGCCATGCTGAGAAAAGTGTCAAAACCAGAAATGCAGAACAGGCAATGGAGAAATGGGAGCCTTGCTACGATGATGGGCGGAATGTAAATTGCCAACAGCCACGCTGGAGAAGGGTACGTTGTGTCCTGAAACATCTAAAAAACACAGCTTAGAGCGCATAGGGCACTTCCACGCATGGGGGTATAAATTGGGAAAATTAAAAATCAGCAAGACACAAGCACACCAAAGTTTAGGGCTGCTCTGTTGCCAAGGACCTCCACTTCATTCCACCTTAAATATCCCAGGAAAGAGAAAAATGGATAAAGAAGTTGTGGTCCTTATGTACAATGGAATATCACTCAGCCATGAAATCAATGTCATAAGGCTAGTAGCAGCATGATGAGTGGATTTAGGTACGACGATTCTAAGTGAAATAAGTCACACAGAAAAGGACACTTCTCATAAGATATCACTTATACAGGGAAAGTAAAAACCGTTACACTTGAACTGAATTATAAAACAGAACAGAGTCACACATGCAGAAAACACACTATGGCTGCTTAACAGGAAAGGTGAGGTGGGGTGATACATAAAACAAGGGTTTCAAATTAGCTGAGATACCGTTCCATAATCCCAATATGTAATAGACAAGACCAACTCCTTGCTCAGAGAACTGGACTCAACACCCCCTATTCACCACACAAGGATATATCTGACTAGTAATAATCTTAAAACCTATGTATTGAAATCTCTCTGTTAGTGTGTCAAGTGGGTGTAAAGCGGCATAAACACAGCAGTGAAAATCAGCTAAACCCCATTATAAAAATAAATTACTTTTAAAAACCCATGAAACAAAGACAGTGAAAGAGAGAGAAATTCTTACACAATTCGTTCCGGGGCTGTGATGGAACCTGGATTGACCATATCTAGACCCACAGCTGGATGAGACATAAGGGTGGACACTCTTGGGGCTGAGAGATTTGGTGAGGCTGGGTGAGCAAACGCAGACCCTTTAAAGTAATACTGCGTGGTACCCATCGCATGGGTCCCAAATCTCGAGGTTCAAGGGCATCTTCCTACATCGAAAACATGCATGAGAAACCCAGAAGATGGTACACCGTGTGATGGGGAAAGGTTCCTAAAACGCACCTCATTTCTCATCTCCTTGTGCTCGGGTTCGCCATTCCAGCCACTTTACTAGCAATCTCCCTACTTGGAGCATCAGCACCTTTAACCTCCTGTTCCGTACAGGTTGCAATTTGTCCTGAGGATGAATGGGAAGATGGGGAACCAATGAGAGGCTAGCTCTAGGTGTTGGGACAGGCACAGGTCACTCTATTTTCCCATCAGGAAGAAGAATTAACCACAGGCTCAGCTGCCCCCCGGAACCAGCACAGGGCCTGAAACCATCCTGCGCTTTTACGGCCAGCTCCCAAAAAGCGAGTTTTAAAATGGAGCTTCAGGGCACTGCAATTCACAAACCTGCAGAGTTATAAATGATAACTCTCGTCCACAAATATATTGAGGGAAGGCAAAGAAGAGGATTTGAAATCAAGGCAGAATTGCAGGAAACAGATTTCAGGAGGTAGATTCGAATCGCCTTTAAAGCACATGAAAAGCAGCAAAACGTTGACAATGAGGCCCTTGGCCAAAAAGGACGTATGCGTTTTTTCCTGAATATATTCAGGAAAAAACGCATACGCCCTTTTTGGCCAACCAAGCAACCTGGAAAGGCAAATCAGCGCTACAAAGAAGTCTCGCTTCCCATTGGCCAAAAGGGCCATGCTGAGAAAAGTGTCAAAACCAGAAATGCAGGACAGGCCATGGAGAAATGGGAGCCTTGCTACGCTGATGGGCGGGATGTAAATTGCCAACAGCCACGCTGGAGAAGGGTACGGTGTGTCCTCAAACATCTAAAAAACACAGCTTAGAGCGCATAGGGCACTTCCACGCATGGGGGTATAAATTGGGAAAATTAAAAATCAGCAAGACACAAGCACACCAAAGTTTAGGGCTGCTCTGTTGCCAAGGACCTCCACTTCATTCCAACTTCAATATCCCAGGAAAGAGAAAAATGGATAAAGAAGTTGTGGTCCTTATGTACAATGGAATATCACTCAGCCATGAAATCAATGTCATAAGGCTAGTAGCAGCATGATGAGTGGATTTAGGTACGACAATTCTAAGTGAAATAAGTCACACAGAAAAGGACACTTCTCATAAGATATCACTTATACAGGGAAAGTAAAAACCGTTACACTTGAACTGAATTATAAAACAGAACAGAGTCACACATGCAGAAAACACACTATGGCTGCTTAACAGGAAAGGTGAGGTGGGGTGATATATAAAACAAGGGTTTCAAATTAGCTGAGATACCGTTCCATAATCCCAATATGTAATAGACAAGACCCACTCCTTGCTCAGAGAACTGGACTCAACACCCCCTATTCACCACACAAGGATATATCTGACTAGTAATAATCTTAAAACCTATGTATTGAAATCTCTCTGTTAGTGTGTCAAGTGGGTGTAAAGCAGCATAAACACAGCAGTGAAAAGCAGCTAAACCCCATTATAAAAATAAATTACTTTTAAAAACCCATGAAACAAAGACAGAGAAAGAGAGAGAAATCCTTACACAATTCGTTCAGGGGCTGTGATGCAACCCGGATTGACCATATCTAGACCCACAGCTGGATGAGACATAAGGGTGGACACTCTTGGGGCTGAGAGGTTTAGTGAGGTTGGGTGAGCAAACGCAGACCCTTTAAAGTAATACTGTGTGGTACCCATCCCATGGGTCCCAAATCTCCAGGTTCAAGGGCATCTTCCTACACTGAAAACATGCATGAGAAACCCAGAAGATGGTACACCGTGTGATGGGGAAAGCTTTCTAAAACGCACCTCATTTGTCATCTCCTTGAGCTCGGGTTCGCAATTCCAGCCACTTTACTAGCAATCTCCCTACTTGGAGTATCAGCACCTTTAACCTCCTGTTCCGTACAGGTTGCAATTTGTCCTGAGGATGAACGGGAAGACGGGGAAGCAATGAGAGACTAGCTCTTGGTATTGGGACAGACACAGGTCACTCTATTTTCCCATCAGGAAGAAGAATTATCCACAGGCTCAGCCTGCCCCCCAGAACCAGAACAGGGCCTGAAGCCATCCTGCGCTTTTGCGGCCAGATCCCAAAAAAGCGAGTTGTAAAATGGAGCTTCAGGGCACTGCAATTCACAAACCTGCAGTGTTATAAATGATAACTCTCGTCCACAAATATATTGAGGGAAGGCAAAGAAGAGGATTTGAAATCAAGGCAGAATTGCAGGAAACAGATTTCAGGAGGTAGATTCGAATCGCCTTTAAAGCACATGAAAAGCGGCAAAACGTTGACATTGATGCCCTTGGCCAAAAAGGGCGTATGCGTTTTTTCCTGAATATATTCAGGAAAAAACGCATACGCCCTTTTTGGCCAACCAAGCAACCTGGAAAGGCAAATCAGTGCTACAAAGAAGTCTCGCTGCCCATCGGTCAAAAGGGCCATGCTGAGAAAAGTGTCAAAACAGAAATGCAGAACAGGCCATGGAGAAATGGGAGCCTTGCTACGCTGATGGGCGGAATGTAAATTGCCAACAGCCACGCTGGAGAAGGGTACGTTGTGTCCTGAAACATCTAAAAAACACAGCTTAGAGCGCATAGGGCACTTCCACGCATGGGGGTATAAATTGGGAAAATTAAAAATCAGCAAGACACAAGCACACCAAAGTTTAGGGCTGCTCTGTTGCCAAGGACCTCCACTTCATTCCACCTTAAATATCCCAGGAAAGAGAAAAATGGATAAAGAAGTTGTGGTCCTTATGTACAATGGAATATCACTCAGCCATGAAATCAATGTCATAAGGCTAGTAGCAGCATGATGAGTGGATTTAGGTACGACGATTCTAAGTGAAATAAGTCACACAGAAAAGGACACTTCTCATAAGATATCACTTATACAGGGAAAGTAAAAACCGTTACACTTGAACTGAATTATAAAACAGAACAGAGTCACACATGCAGAAAACACACTATGGCTGCTTAACAGGAAAGGTGAGGTGGGGTGATACATAAAACAAGGGTTTCAAATTAGCTGAGATACCGTTCCATAATCCCAATATGTAATAGACAAGACCAACTCCTTGCTCAGAGAACTGGACTCAACAACCCCTATTCACCACACAAGGATATATCTGACTAGTAATAATCTTAAAACCTATGTATTGAAATCTCTCTGTTAGTGTGTCAAGTGGGTGTAAAGCGGCATAAACACAGCAGTGAAAATCAGCTAAACCCCATTATAAAAATAAATTACTTTTAAAAACCCATGAAACAAAGACAGTGAAAGAGAGAGAAATTCTTACACAATTCGTTCCGGGGCTGTGATGGAACCTGGATTGACCATATCTAGACCCACAGCTGGATGAGACATAAGGGTGGACACTCTTGGGGCTGAGAGATTTGGTGAGGCTGGGTGAGCAAACGCAGACCCTTTAAAGTAATACTGCGTGGTACCCATCGCATGGGTCCCAAATCTCGAGGTTCAAGGGCATCTTCCTACATCGAAAACATGCATGAGAAACCCAGAAGATGGTACACCGTGTGATGGGGAAAGGTTCCTAAAACGCACCTCATTTCTCATCTCCTTGTGCTCGGGTTCGCCATTCCAGCCACTTTACTAGCAATCTCCCTACTTGGAGCATCAGCACCTTTAACCTCCTGTTCCGTACAGGTTGCAATTTGTCCTGAGGATGAATGGGAAGATGGGGAACCAATGAGAGGCTAGCTCTAGGTGTTGGGACAGGCACAGGTCACTCTATTTTCCCATCAGGAAGAAGAATTAACCACAGGCTCAGCTTCCCCCCTGAACCAGCACAGGGCCTGAAACCATCCTGCGCTTTTACGGCCCGCTCCCAAAAAGCGAGTTGTAAAATGGAGCTTCAGGGCACTGCAATTCACAAACCTGCAGTGTTATAAATGATAACTCTCGTCCACAAATATATTGAGGGAAGGCAAAGAAGAGGATTTGAAATCAAGGCAGAATTGCAGGAAACAGATTTCAGGAGGTAGATTCGAATCGCCTTTAAAGCACATGAAAAGCGGCAAAACGTTGACAATGATGCCCTTGGCCGAAAAGGGCGTATGCGTTTTTTCCTGAATATATTCAGGAAAAAACGCATACGCCCTTTTTGGCCAACCAAGCAACCTGGAAAGGCAAATCAGCGCTACAAAGAAGTCTCGCTGCCCATCGGTCAAAAGGGCCATGCTGAGAAAAGTGTCAAAACCAGAAATGCAGAACAGGCAATGGAGAAATGGGAGCCTTGCTACGATGATGGGCGGAATGTAAATTGCCAACAGCCACGCTGGAGAAGGGTACGTTGTGTCCTGAAACATCTAAAAAACACAGCTTAGAGCGCATAGGGCACTTCCACGCATGGGGGTATAAATTGGGAAAATTAAAAATCAGCAAGACACAAGCACACCAAAGTTTAGGGCTGCTCTGTTGCCAAGGACCTCCACTTCATTCCACCTTAAATATCCCAGGAAAGAGAAAAATGGATAAAGAAGTTGTGGTCCTTATGTACAATGGAATATCACTCAGCCATGAAATCAATGTCATAAGGCTAGTAGCAGCATGATGAGTGGATTTAGGTACGACGATTCTAAGTGAAATAAGTCACACAGAAAAGGACACTTCTCATAAGATATCACTTATACAGGGAAAGTAAAAACCGTTACACTTGAACTGAATTATAAAACAGAACAGAGTCACACATGCAGAAAACACACTATGGCTGCTTAACAGGAAAGGTGAGGTGGGGTGATATATAAAACAAGGGTTTCAAATTAGCTGAGATACCGTTCCATAATCCCAATATGTAATAGACAAGACCCACTCCTTGCTCAGAGAACTGGACTCAACACCCCCTATTCACCACACAAGGATATATCTGACTAGTAATAATCTTAAAACCTATGTATTGAAATCTCTCTGTTAGTGTGTCAAGTGGGTGTAAAGCGGCATAAACACAGCAGTGAAAAGCAGCTAAACCCCATTATAAAAATAAATTACTTTTAAAAACCCATGAAACAAAGACAGAGAAAGAGAGAGAAATCCTTACACAATTCGTTCAGGGGCTGTGATGCAACCCGGATTGACCATATCTAGACCCACAGCTGGATGAGACATAAGGGTGGACACTCTTGGGGCTGAGAGGTTTAGTGAGGTTGGGTGAGCAAACGCAGACCCTTTAAAGTAATACTGTGTGGTACCCATCCCATGGGTCCCAAATCTCCAGGTTCAAGGGCATCTTCCTACACTGAAAACATGCATGAGAAACCCAGAAGATGGTACACCGTGTGATGGGGAAAGCTTTCTAAAACGCACCTCATTTGTCATCTCCTTGAGCTCGGGTTCGCAATTCCAGCCACTTTACTAGCAATCTCCCTACTTGGAGTATCAGCACCTTTAACCTCCTGTTCCGTACAGGTTGCAATTTGTCCTGAGGATGAACGGGAAGACGGGGAAGCAATGAGAGACTAGCTCTTGGTATTGGGACAGACACAGGTCACTCTATTTTCCCATCAGGAAGAAGAATTATCCACAGGCTCAGCCTGCCCCCCAGAACCAGAACAGGGCCTGAAGCCATCCTGCGCTTTTGCGGCCAGATCCCAAAAAAGCGAGTTGTAAAATGGAGCTTCAGGGCACTGCAATTCACAAACCTGCAGTGTTATAAATGATAACTCTCGTCCACAAATATATTGAGGGAAGGCAAAGAAGAGGATTTGAAATCAAGGCAGAATTGCAGGAAACAGATTTCAGGAGGTAGATTCGAATCGCCTTTAAAGCACATGAAAAGCGGCAAAACGTTGACATTGATGCCCTTGGCCAAAAAGGGCGTATGCGTTTTTTCCTGAATATATTCAGGAAAAAACGCATACGCCCTTTTTGGCCAACCAAGCAACCTGGAAAGGCAAATCAGTGCTACAAAGAAGTCTCGCTGCCCATCGGTCAAAAGGGCCATGCTGAGAAAAGTGTCAAAACAGAAATGCAGAACAGGCCATGGAGAAATGGGAGCCTTGCTACGCTGATGGGCGGAATGTAAATTGCCAACAGCCACGCTGGAGAAGGGTACGTTGTGTCCTGAAACATCTAAAAAACACAGCTTAGAGCGCATAGGGCACTTCCACGCATGGGGGTATAAATTGGGAAAATTAAAAATCAGCAAGACACAAGCACACCAAAGTTTAGGGCTGCTCTGTTGCCAAGGACCTCCACTTCATTCCACCTTAAATATCCCAGGAAAGAGAAAAATGGATAAAGAAGTTGTGGTCCTTATGTACAATGGAATATCACTCAGCCATGAAATCAATGTCATAAGGCTAGTAGCAGCATGATGAGTGGATTTAGGTACGACGATTCTAAGTGAAATAAGTCACACAGAAAAGGACACTTCTCATAAGATATCACTTATACAGGGAAAGTAAAAACCGTTACACTTGAACTGAATTATAAAACAGAACAGAGTCACACATGCAGAAAACACACTATGGCTGCTTAACAGGAAAGGTGAGGTGGGGTGATACATAAAACAAGGGTTTCAAATTAGCTGAGATACCGTTCCATAATCCCAATATGTAATAGACAAGACCAACTCCTTGCTCAGAGAACTGGACTCAACAACCCCTATTCACCACACAAGGATATATCTGACTAGTAATAATCTTAAAACCTATGTATTGAAATCTCTCTGTTAGTGTGTCAAGTGGGTGTAAAGCGGCATAAACACAGCAGTGAAAATCAGCTAAACCCCATTATAAAAATAAATTACTTTTAAAAACCCATGAAACAAAGACAGTGAAAGAGAGAGAAATTCTTACACAATTCGTTCCGGGGCTGTGATGGAACCTGGATTGACCATATCTAGACCCACAGCTGGATGAGACATAAGGGTGGACACTCTTGGGGCTGAGAGATTTGGTGAGGCTGGGTGAGCAAACGCAGACCCTTTAAAGTAATACTGCGTGGTACCCATCGCATGGGTCCCAAATCTCGAGGTTCAAGGGCATCTTCCTACATCGAAAACATGCATGAGAAACCCAGAAGATGGTACACCGTGTGATGGGGAAAGGTTCCTAAAACGCACCTCATTTCTCATCTCCTTGTGCTCGGGTTCGCCATTCCAGCAACTTTACTAGCAATCTCCCTACTTGGAGCATCAGCACCTTTAACCTCCTGTTCCGTACAGGTTGCAATTTGTCCTGAGGATGAATGGGAAGATGGGGAACCAATGAGAGGCTAGCTCTAGGTGTTGGGACAGGCACAGGTCACTCTATTTTCCCATCAGGAAGAAGAATTAACCACAGGCTCAGCTGCCCCCCGGAACCAGCACAGGGCCTGAAACCATCCTGCGCTTTTACGGCCAGCTCCCAAAAAGCGAGTTGTAAAATGGAGCTTCAGGGCACTGCAATTCACAAACCTGCAGTGTTATAAATGATAACTCTCGTCCACAAATATATTGAGGGAAGGCAAAGAAGAGGATTTGAAATCAAGTTAGAATTGCAGGAAACAGATTTCAGGAGGTAGATTCGAATCGCCTTTAAAGCACATGAAAAGCGGCAAAACGTTGACAATGAGGCCCTTGGCCAAAAAGGGCGTATGCGTTTTTTCCTGAATATATTCAGGAAAAAACGCATACGCCCTTTTTGGCCAACCAAGCAACCTGGAAAGGCAAATCAGCGCTACAAAGAAGTCTCACTTCCCATCGGTCAAAAGGGCCATGCTGAGAAAAGTGTCAAAACCAGAAATGCAGGACAGGCCATGGAGAAATGGGAGCCTTGCTACGCTGATGGGCGGGATGTAAATTGCCAACAGCCACGCTGGAGAAGGGTACGGTGTGTCCTCAAACATCTAAAAAACACAGCTTAGAGCGCATAGGGCACTTCCACGCATGGGGGTATAAATTGGGAAAATTAAAAATCAGCAAGACACAAGCACACCAAAGTTTAGGGCTGCTCTGTTGCCAAGGACCTCCACTTCATTCCACCTTAAATATCCCAGGAAAGAGAAAAATGGATAAAGAAGTTGTGGTCCTTAAGTACAATGGAATATCACTCAGCCATGAAATCAATGTCATAAGGCTAGTAGCAGCATGATGAGTGGATTTATGTACGAGACGATTCTAAGTGAAATAAGTCACACAGAAAAGGACACCTCTCATAAGATATCACTTATACAGGGAAAGTAAAAACCGTTACACTTGAACTGAATTATAAAACAGAACAGAGTCACACATGCAGAAAAGACACTATGGCTGCTTAACAGGAAAGGTGAGGTGGGGTGATACATAAAACAAGGGTTTCAAATTAGCTGAGATACCGTTCCATAATCCCAATATGTAATAGACAAGACCAACTCCTTGCTCAGAGAACTGGAATCAACACCCCCTATTCACCACACAAGGATATATCTGACTAGTAATAATCTTAAAACCTATGTATTGAAATCTCTCTGTTAGTGTGTCAAGTGGGTGTAAAGCGGCATAAACACAGCAGTGCAAAGCAGCTAAACCCCATTATAAAAATAAATTACTTTTAAAAACCCATGAAACAAAGACAGAGAAAGAGAGAGAAATTCTTACACAATTCGTTCAGGGGCTGTGATGCAAACCGGATTGACCATATCTAGACCCACAGCTGGATGAGACATGAGGGTGGACACTCTTGGGGCTGAGAGGTTTGGTGAGGTTGGGTGAGCAAACGCAGACCCTTTAAAGTAATACTGTGTGGTACCCATCCCATGGGTCACAAATCTCCAGGTTCAAGGGCATCTTCCTACATCGAAAACATGCATGAGAAACCCAGAAGATGGTACACCATGTGATGGGGAAAGCTTTCTAAAACGCACCTCATTTGTCATCTCCTTGAGCTCGGGTTCGCAATTCCAGCCACTT
The DNA here is from genome assembly GCF_965194825.1 of Balaenoptera physalus. Lineage (NCBI taxonomy): Eukaryota > Metazoa > Chordata > Mammalia > Artiodactyla > Balaenopteridae > Balaenoptera > Balaenoptera physalus. The sequence goes on from NW_028125143.1 coordinate 127,634, forward strand.
TACTAGCAATCTCCCTACTTGGAGCAACAGCATCTTTAACCTCCTGTTCCGTACAGGTTGCAATTTGTCCTGAGGATGAATGGGAAGATGGGGAACCAATGAGAGACTAGCTCTTGGTGTTGGGACAGGCACAGGTCACTCTATTTTCCCATCAGGGAGAAGAATTAACCACAGGCTCAGCCTGCCCCCCGGAACCAGAACAGGGCCTGAAGCCATCCTGTGCTTTTACAGCCAGCTCCCAGAAAGCGAGTTGTAAAATGGAGCTTCAGGGCACTGCAATTCACAAACCTGCAGATTTATAAATGATAACTCTCGTCCACAAATATATTGAGGGAAGGCAAAGAAGAGGGTTTGAAATCAAGGCAGAATTGCAGGAAACAGATTTCAGGAGGTAGATTCGAATCACCTTTAAAGCACATGAAAAGCAGAAAAACATTGACAATGAGGCCCTTGGCCAAAAAGGGCGTAGGCGTTTTTTCCTGAATATATTCAGGAGAAAACGCCTACGCCCTTTTTGGCCAACCAAGCAACCTGAAAAGGCAAATCAGCGCTAAAAAGAAGTCTCGCTTCCCATCGGTCAAAAGGGCCATGCTGAGAAAAGTGTCAAAACCAGAAATGCAGGACAGGCCATGGAGAAATGGGAGCCTTGCTACACTGACGGGCGGGATGTAAATTGCCAACAGCCACTCTGGAGAAGGGTACAGTGTTTCCTGTAACATCTAAAATACACAGCTTAGAGCGCATAGGGCACTTCCACGCATGGGGGTATAAATTGGGAAAATTAAAAATCAGCAAGACACAAGCACACCAAAGTTTAGGGCTGCTCTGTTGCCAAGGACCTCCACTTCATTCCACCTTAAATATCCCAGGAAAGAGAAAAATGGATAAAGAAGTTGTGGTCCTTATGTACAATGGAATATCACTCAGCCATGAAATCAATGTCATAAGGCTAGTAGCAGCATGATGAGTGGATTTAGGTACGACGATTCTAAGTGAAATAAGTCACACAGAAAAGGACACTTCTCATAAGATATCACTTATACAGGGAAAGTAAAAACCGTTACACTTGAACTGAATTATAAAACAGAACAGAGTCACACATGCAGAAAACACACTATGGCTGCTTAACGGGAAAGGTGAGGTGGGGTGATACATAAAACAAGGGTTTCAAATTAGCTGAGATACCGTTCCATAATCCCAATATGTAATAGACAAGACCAACTCCTTGCTCAGAGAACTGGACTCAACACCCCCTATTCACCACACAAGGATATATCTGAGTAGTAATAATCTTAAAACCTATGTATTGAAATCTCTCTCTGTTAGTGTCAAGTGGGTGTAAAGCGGCATAAACACAGCAGTGAAAAGCAGCTAAACCCCATTATAAAAATAAATTACTTTTAAAAACCCATGAAACAAAGACAGTGAAAGAGAGAGAAATTCTTACACAATTCGTTCAGGGGCTGTGATGGAACCTGGATTGACCATATCTAGACCCACAGCTGGATGAGACATAAGGGTGGACACTCTTGGGGTTGAGAGATTTGGTGAGGCTGGGTGAGCAAACACAGACCCTTTAAAGTAATACTGCGTGGTACCCATCGCATGGGTCCCAAATCTCGAGGTTCAAGGGCATCTTCCTACATCGAAAACATGCATGAGAAACCCAGAAGATGGTACACCGTGTGATGGGGAAAGCTTTCTAAAACGCACCTCATTTGTCATCTCCTTGAGCTCGGGTTCGCAATTCCAGCCACTTTACTAGCAATCTCCCTACTTGGAGTATCAGCACCTTTAACCTCCTGTTCCGTACAGGTTGCAATTTGTCCTGAGGATGAACGGGAAGACGGGAAAGCAATGAGAGACTAGCTCTTGGTATTGGGACAGACACAGGTCACTCTATTTTCCCATCAGGAAGAAGAATTATCCACAGGCTCAGCCTGCCCCCCGGAACCAGAACAGGGCCTGAAGCCATCCTGTGCTTTTACGGCCAGCTCCCAAAAAGCGAGTTGTAAAATGGAGCTTCAGGGCACTGCAATTCACAAACCTGCAGAGTTATAAATGATAACTCTCGTCCACAAATATATTGAGGGAAGGCAAAGAAGAGGGTTTGAAATCAAGGCAGAATTGCAGGAAACAGATTTCAGGAGGTAGATTCGAATCGCCTTTAAAGCACATGAAAAGCAGCAAAACGTTGACAATGAGGCCCTTCGCCAAAAAGGGCGTATGCGTTTTTTCCTGAATATATTCAGGAAAAAACGCATACGCCCTTTTTGGCCAACCAAGCAACCTGGAAAGGCAAATCAGCGCTACAAAGAAGTCTCGCTTCCCATCGGTCAAATGGGCCATGCTGAAATAAGTGTCAAAACCAGAAATGCAGGACAGGCCATGGAGAAATGGGAGCCTTGCTACGCTGATGGGCGGGATGTAAATTGTCAAGAGCCATGCTGGAGAAGGGTACGGTATGTCCTCAAACATCTAAAAAACACAGCTTAGAGCGCATAGGGCACTTCCACGCATGGGGGTATAAATTGGGAAAATTAAAAATCAGCAAGACACAAGCACACCAAAGTTTAGGGCTGCTCTGTTGCAAAGGACCTCCACTTCATTCCACCTTAAATATCCCAGGAAAGAGAAAAATGGATAAAGAAGTTGTGGTCCTTAAGTACAATGGAATATCACTCAGTCAAGAAATCAATGTCATAAGGCTAGTAGCAGCATGATGAGTGGATTTAGGTACGACGATTCTAAGTGAAATAAGTCACACAGAAAAGGACACTTCTCATAAGATATCACTTATACAGGGAAAGTAAAAACCGTTATACTTGAACTGAATTATAAAACAGAACAGAGTCACACATGCAGAAAACACACTATGGCTGCTTAACAGGAAAGGTGAGGTGGGGTGATACATAAAACAAGGGTTTCAAATTAGCTGAGATACCGTTCCATAATCCCAATATGTAATAGACAAGACCAACTCCTTGCTCAGAGAACTGGACTCAACACCCCCTATTCACCACACAAGGATATATCTGAGTAGTAATAATCTTAAAACCTATGTATTGAAATCTCTCTGTTAGTGTGTCAAGTGGGTGTAAAGCGGCATAAACACAGCAGTGAAAAGCAGCTAAACCCCATTATAAAAATAAATTACTTTTAAAAACCCATGAAACAAAGACAGTGAAAGAGAGAGAAATTCTTACACAATTCGTTCAGGGGCTGTGATGGAACCTGGATTGACCATATCTAGACCCACAGCTGGATGAGACATAAGGGTGGACACTCTTGGGGCTGAGAGATTTGGTGAGGCTGGTTGAGCAAACGCAGACCCTTTAAAGTAATACTGCGTGGTACCCATCGCATGGGTCCCAAATCTCGAGGTTCAAGGGCATCTTCCTACATCGAAAACATGCATGAGAAACCCAGAAGATGGTACACCGTGTGATGGGGAAAGGTTCCTAAAACGCACCTCATTTCTCATCTCCTTGTGCTCGGGTTCGCCATTCCAGCCACTTTACTAGCAATCTCCCTACTTGGAGTATCAGCACCTTTAACCTCCTGTTCCGTACAGGTTGCAATTTGTCCTGAGGATGAATGGGAAGATGGGGAACCAATGAGAGGCTAGCTCTAGGTGTTGGGACAGGCACAGGTCACTCTATTTTCCCATCAGGAAGAAGAATTAACCACAGGCTCAGCTTCCCCCCTGAACCAGCACAGGGCCTGAAACCATCCTGCGCTTTTACGGCCCGCTCCCAAAAAGCGAGTTGTAAAATGGAGCTTCAGGGCACTGCAATTCACAAACCTGCAGTGTTATAAATGATAACTCTCGTCCACAAATATATTGAGGGAAGGCAAAGAAGAGGATTTGAAATCAAGGCAGAATTGCAGGAAACAGATTTCAGGAGGTAGATTCGAATCGCCTTTAAAGCACATGAAAAGCGGCAAAACGTTGACAATGATGCCCTTGGCCGAAAAGGGCGTATGCGTTTTTTCCTGAATATATTCAGGAAAAAACGCATACGCCCTTTTTGGCCAACCAAGCAACCTGGAAAGGCAAATCAGCGCTACAAAGAAGTCTCGCTGCCCATCGGTCAAAAGGGCCATGCTGAGAAAAGTGTCAAAACCAGAAATGCAGAACAGGCAATGGAGAAATGGGAGCCTTGCTACGCTGATGGGCGGAATGTAAATTGCCAACAGCCACGCTGGAGAAGGGTACGTTGTGTCCTGAAACATCTAAAAAACACAGCTTAGAGCGCATAGGGCACTTCCACGCATGGGGGTATAAATTGGGAAAATTAAAAATCAGCAAGACACAAGCACACCAAAGTTTAGGGCTGCTCTGTTGCCAAGGACCTCCACTTCATTCCACCTTCAATATCCCAGGAAAGAGAAAAATGGATAAAGAAGTTGTGGTCCTTATGTACAATGGAATATCACTCAGCCATGAAATCAATGTCATAAGGCTAGTAGCAGCATGATGAGTGGATTTAGGTACGACGATTCTAAGTGAAATAAGTCACACAGAAAAGGACACTTCTCATAAGATATCACTTATACAGGGAAAGTAAAAACCGTTACACTTGAACTGAATTATAAAACAGAACAGAGTCACACATGCAGAAAACACACTATGGCTGCTTAACAGGAAAGGTGAGGTGGGGTGATACATAAAACAAGGGTTTCAAATTAGCTGAGATACCGTTCCATAATCCCAATATGTAATAGACAAGACCAACTCCTTGCTCAGAGAACTGGACTCAACACCCCCTATTCACCACACAAGGATATATCTGACTAGTAATAATCTTAAAGCCTATGTATTGAAATCTCTCTGTTAGTGTGTCAAGTGGGTGTAAAGCGGCATAAACACAGCAGTGAAAATCAGCTAAACCCCATTATAAAAATAAATTACTTTTAAAAACCCATGAAACAAAGACAGTGAAAGAGAGAGAAATTCTTACACAATTCGTTCCGGGGCTGTGATGGAACCTGGATTGACCATATCTAGACCCACAGCTGGATGAGACATAAGGGTGGACACTCTTGGGGCTGAGAGATTTGGTGAGGCTGGGTGAGCAAACGCAGACCCTTTAAAGTAATACTGCGTGGTACCCATCGCATGGGTCCCAAATCTCGAGGTTCAAGGGCATCTTCCTACATCGAAAACATGCATGAGAAACCCAGAAGATGGTACACCGTGTGATGGGGAACGCTTTCTAAAACGCACCTCATTTGTCATCTCCTTGAGCTCGGGTTCGCAATTCCAGCCACTTTACTAGCAATCTCCCTACTTGGAGTATCAGCACCTTTAACCTCCTGTTCCGTACAGGTTGCAATTTGTCCTGAGGATGAACGGGAAGACGGGAAAGCAATGAGAGACTAGCTCTTGGTATTGGGACAGACACAGGTCACTCTATTTTCCCATCAGGAAGAAGAATTATCCTCAGGCTCAGCCTGCCCCCCGAAACCAGAACAGGGCCTGAAGCCATCCTGTGCTTTTACGGCCAGCTCCCAAAAAGCGAGTTGTAAAATGGAGCTTCAGGGCACTGCAATTCACAAACCTGCAGAGTTATAAATGATAACTCTCGTCCACAAATATATTGAGGGAAGGCAAAGAAGAGGGTTTGAAATCAAGGCAGAATTGCAGGAAACAGATTTCAGGAGGTAGATTCGAATCGCCTTTAAAGCACATGAAAAGCAGCAAAACGTTGACAATGAGGCCCTTCGCCAAAAAGGGCGTATGCGTTTTTTCCTGAATATATTCAGGAAAAAACGCATACGCCCTTTTTGGCCAAAAAAGCAACCTGGAAAGGCAAATCAGCGCTACAAAGAAGTCTCGCTTCCCATCGGTCAAATGGGCCATGCTGAAATAAGTGTCAAAACCAGAAATGCAGGACAGGCCATGGAGAAATGGGAGCCTTGCTACGCTGATGGGCGGGATGTAAATTGTCAAGAGCCATGCTGGAGAAGGGTACGGTATGTCCTCAAACATCTAAAAAACACAGCTTAGAGCGCAAGGGGCACTTCCACGCATGGGGGTATAAATTGGGAAAATTAAAAATCAGCAAGACACAAGCACACCAAAGTTTAGGGCTGCTCTGTTGCAAAGGACCTCCACTTCATTCCACCTTAAATATCCCAGGAAAGAGAAAAATGGATAAAGAAGTTGTGGTCCTTAAGTACAATGGAATATCACTCAGTCAAGAAATCAATGTCATAAGGCTAGTAGCAGCATGATGAGTGGATTTAGGTACGACGATTCTAAGTGAAATAAGTCACACAGAAAAGGACACTTCTCATAAGATATCACTTATACAGGGAAAGTAAAAACCGTTATACTTGAACTGAATTATAAAACAGAACAGAGTCACACATGCAGAAAACACACTATGGCTGCTTAACAGGAAAGGTGAGGTGGGGTGATACATAAAACAAGGGTTTCAAATTAGCTGAGATACCGTTCCATAATCCCAATATGTAATAGACAAGACCAACTCCTTGCTCAGAGAACTGGACTCAACACCCCCTATTCACCACAGAAGGATATATCTGAGTAGTAATAATCTTAAAACCTATGTATTGAAATCTCTCTGTTAGTGTGTCAAGTGGGTGTAAAGCGGCATAAACACAGCAGTGAAAAGCAGCTAAACCCCATTATAAAAATAAATTACTTTTAAAAACCCATGAAACAAAGACAGTGAAAGAGAGAGAAATTCTTACACAATTCGTTCAGGGGCTGTGATGGAACCTGGATTGACCATATCTAGACCCACAGCTGGATGAGACATAAGGGTGGACACTCTTGGGGCTGAGAGATTTGGTGAGGCTGGTTGAGCAAACGCAGACCCTTTAAAGTAATACTGCGTGGTACCCATCGCATGGGTCCCAAATCTCGAGGTTCAAGGGCATCTTCCTACATCGAAAACATGCATGAGAAACCCAGAAGATGGTACACCGTGTGATGGGGAAAGGTTCCTAAAACGCACCTCATTTCTCATCTCCTTGTGCTCGGGTTCGCCATTCCAGCCACTTTACTAGCAATCTCCCTACTTGGAGCATCAGCACCTTTAACCTCCTGTTCCGTACAGGTTGCAATTTGTCCTGAGGATGAATGGGAAGATGGGGAACCAATGAGAGACTAGCTCTTGGTATTGGGACAGACACAGGTCACTCTATTTTCCCATCAGGAAGAAGAATTATCCACAGGCTCAGCCTGCCCCCCAGAACCAGAACAGGGCCTGAAGCCATCCTGCGCTTTTGCGGCCAGATCCCAAAAAAGCGAGTTGTAAAATGGAGCTTCAGGGCACTGCAATTCACAAACCTGCAGTGTTATAAATGATAACTCTCGTCCACAAATATATTGAGGGAAGGCAAAGAAGAGGATTTGAAATCAAGGCAGAATTGCAGGAAACAGATTTCAGGAGGTAGATTCGAATCGCCTTTAAAGCACATGAAAAGCGGCAAAACGTTGACATTGATGCCCTTGGCCAAAAAGGGCGTATGCGTTTTTTCCTGAATATATTCAGGAAAAAACGCATACGCCCTTTTTGGCCAACCAAGCAACCTGGAAAGGCAAATCAGTGCTACAAAGAAGTCTCGCTGCCCATCGGTCAAAAGGGCCATGCTGAGAAAAGTGTCAAAACAGAAATGCAGAACAGGCCATGGAGAAATGGGAGCCTTGCTACGCTGATGGGCGGAATGTAAATTGCCAACAGCCACGCTGGAGAAGGGTACGTTGTGTCCTGAAACATCTAAAAAACACAGCTTAGAGCGCATAGGGCACTTCCACGCATGGGGGTATAAATTGGGAAAATTAAAAATCAGCAAGACACAAGCACACCAAAGTTTAGGGCTGCTCTGTTGCCAAGGACCTCCACTTCATTCCACCTTAAATATCCCAGGAAAGAGAAAAATGGATAAAGAAGTTGTGGTCCTTATGTACAATGGAATATCACTCAGCCATGAAATCAATGTCATAAGGCTAGTAGCAGCATGATGAGTGGATTTAGGTACGACGATTCTAAGTGAAATAAGTCACACAGAAAAGGACACTTCTCATAAGATATCACTTATACAGGGAAAGTAAAAACCGTTACACTTGAACTGAATTATAAAACAGAACAGAGTCACACATGCAGAAAACACACTATGGCTGCTTAACAGGAAAGGTGAGGTGGGGTGATACATAAAACAAGGGTTTCAAATTAGCTGAGATACCGTTCCATAATCCCAATATGTAATAGACAAGACCAACTCCTTGCTCAGAGAACTGGACTCAACACCCCCTATTCACCACACAAGGATATATCTGACTAGTAATAATCTTAAAACCTATGTATTGAAATCTCTCTGTTAGTGTGTCAAGTGGGTGTAAAGCGGCATAAACACAGCAGTGAAAATCAGCTAAACCCCATTCTAAAAATAAATTACTTTTAAAAACCCATGAAACAAAGACAGTGAAAGAGAGAGAAATTCTTACACAATTCGTTCCGGGGCTGTGATGGAACCTGGATTGACCATATCTAGACCCACAGCTGGATGAGACATAAGGGTGGACACTCTTGGGGCTGAGAGATTTGGTGAGGCTGGGTGAGCAAACGCAGACCCTTTAAAGTAATACTGCGTGGTACCCATCGCATGGGTCCCAAATCTCGAGGTTCAAGGGCATCTTCCTACATCGAAAACATGCATGAGAAACCCAGAAGATGGTACACCGTGTGATGGGGAAAGGTTCCTAAAACGCACCTCATTTCTCATCTCCTTGTGCTCGGGTTCGCCATTCCAGCAACTTTACTAGCAATCTCCCTACTTGGAGCATCAGCACCTTTAACCTCCTGTTCCGTACAGGTTGCAATTTGTCCTGAAGATGAATGGGAAGATGGGGAACCAATGAGAGGCTAGCTCTAGGTGTTGGGACAGGCACAGGTCACTCTATTTTCCCATCAGGAAGAAGAATTAACCACAGGCTCAGCTGCCCCCCGGAACCAGCACAGGGCCTGAAACCATCCTGCGCTTTTACGGCCAGCTCCCAAAAAGCGAGTTGTAAAATGGAGCTTCAGGGCAGTGCAATTCACAAACCTGCAGTGTTATAAATGATAACTCTCGTCCACAAATATATTGAGGGAAGGCAAAGAAGAGGATTTGAAATCAAGTTAGAATTGCAGGAAACAGATTTCAGGAGGTAGATTCGAATCGCCTTTAAAGCACATGAAAAGCGGCAAAACGTTGACAATGAGGCCCTTGGCCAAAAAGGGCGTATGCGTTTTTTCCTGAATATATTCAGGAAAAAACGCATACGCCCTTTTTGGCCAACCAAGCAACCTGGAAAGGCAAATCAGCGCTACAAAGAAGTCTCACTTCCCATCGGTCAAAAGGGCCATGCTGAGAAAAGTGTCAAAACCAGAAATGCAGGACAGGCCATGGAGAAATGGGAGCCTTGCTACGCTGATGGGCGGGATGTAAATTGCCAACAGCCACGCTGGAGAAGGGTACGGTGTGTCCTCAAACATCTAAAAAACACAGCTTAGAGCGCATAGGGCACTTCCACGCATGGGGGTATAAATTGGGAAAATTAAAAATCAGCAAGACACAAGCACACCAAAGTTTAGGGCTGCTCTGTTGCCAAGGACCTCCACTTCATTCCACCTTAAATATCCCAGGAAAGAGAAAAATGGATAAAGAAGTTGTGGTCCTTAAGTACAATGGAATATCACTCAGCCATGAAATCAATGTCATAAGGCTAGTAGCAGCATGATGAGTGGATTTATGTACGAGACGATTCTAAGTGAAATAAGTCACACAGAAAAGGACACCTCTCATAAGATATCACTTATACAGGGAAAGTAAAAACCGTTACACTTGAACTGAATTATAAAACAGAACAGAGTCACACATGCAGAAAAGACACTATGGCTGCTTAACAGGAAAGGTGAGGTGGGGTGATACATAAAACAAGGGTTTCAAATTAGCTGAGATACCGTTCCATAATCCCAATATGTAATAGACAAGACCAACTCCTTGCTCAGAGAACTGGAATCAACACCCCCTATTCACCACACAAGGATATATCTGACTAGTAATAATCTTAAAACCTATGTATTGAAATCTCTCTGTTAGTGTGTCAAGTGGGTGTAAAGCGGCATAAACACAGCAGTGCAAAGCAGCTAAACCCCATTATAAAAATAAATTACTTTTAAAAACCCATGAAACAAAGACAGAGAAAGAGAGAGAAATTCTTACACAATTCGTTCAGGGGCTGTGATGCAAACCGGATTGACCATATCTAGTCCCACAGCTGGATGAGACATGAGGGTGGACACTCTTGGGGCTGAGAGGTTTGGTGAGGTTGGGTGAGCAAACGCAGACCCTTTAAAGTAATACTGTGTGGTACCCATCCCATGGGTCACAAATCTCCAGGTTCAAGGGCATCTTCCTACATCGAAAACATGCATGAGAAACCCAGAAGATGGTACACCATGTGATGGGGAAAGCTTTCTAAAACGCACCTCATTTGTCATCTCCTTGAGCTCGGGTTCGCAATTCCAGCCACTTTACTAGCAATCTCCCTACTTGGAGCAACAGCATCTTTAACCTCCTGTTCCGTACAGGTTGCAATTTGTCCTGAGGATGAATGGGAAGATGGGGAACCAATGAGAGGCTAGCTCTTGGTGTTGGGACAGGCACAGGTCACTCTATTTTCCCATCAGGGAGAAGAATTAACCACAGGCTCAGCCTGCCCCCCGGAACCAGAACAGGGCCTGAAGCCATCCTGTGCTTTTACGGCCAGCTCCCAAAAAGCGAGTTGTAAAATGGAGCTTCAGGGCACTGCAATTCACAAACCTGCAGATTTATAAATGATAACTCTCGTCCACAAATATATTGAGGGAAGGCAAAGAAGAGGGTTTGAAATCAAGGCAGAATTGCAGGAAACAGATTTCAGGAGGTAGATTCGAATCACCTTTAAAGCACATGAAAAGCAGAAAAACATTGACAATGAGGCCCTTGGCCAAAAAGGGCGTAGGCGTTTTTTCCTGAATATATTCAGGAGAAAACGCCTACGCCCTTTTTGGCCAACCAAGCAACCTGAAAAGGCAAATCAGCGCTACAAAGAAGTCTCGCTTCCCATCGGTCAAATGGGCCATGCTGAAATAAGTGTCAAAACCAGAAATGCAGGACAGGCCATGGAGAAATGGGAGCCTTGCTACGCTGATGGGCGGGATGTAAATTGTCAAGAGCCATGCTGGAGAAGGGTACGGTATGTCCTCAAACATCTAAAAAACACAGCTTAGAGCGCAAGGGGCACTTCCACGCATGGGGGTATAAATTGGGAAAATTAAAAATCAGCAAGACACAAGCACACCAAAGTTTAGGGCTGCTCTGTTGCAAAGGACCTCCACTTCATTCCACCTTAAATATCCCAGGAAAGAGAAAAATGGATAAAGAAGTTGTGGTCCTTAAGTACAATGGAATATCACTCAGTCAAGAAATCAATGTCATAAGGCTAGTAGCAGCATGATGAGTGGATTTAGGTACGACGATTCTAAGTGAAATAAGTCACACAGAAAAGGACACTTCTCATAAGATATCACTTATACAGGGAAAGTAAAAACCGTTATACTTGAACTGAATTATAAAACAGAACAGAGTCACACATGCAGAAAACACACTATGGCTGCTTAACAGGAAAGGTGAGGTGGGGTGATACATAAAACAAGGGTTTCAAATTAGCTGAGATACCGTTCCATAATCCCAATATGTAATAGACAAGACCAACTCCTTGCTCAGAGAACTGGACTCAACACCCCCTATTCACCACAGAAGGATATATCTGAGTAGTAATAATCTTAAAACCTATGTATTGAAATCTCTCTGTTAGTGTGTCAAGTGGGTGTAAAGCGGCATAAACACAGCAGTGAAAAGCAGCTAAACCCCATTATAAAAATAAATTACTTTTAAAAACCCATGAAACAAAGACAGTGAAAGAGAGAGAAATTCTTACACAATTCGTTCAGGGGCTGTGATGGAACCTGGATTGACCATATCTAGACCCACAGCTGGATGAGACATAAGGGTGGACACTCTTGGGGCTGAGAGATTTGGTGAGGCTGGTTGAGCAAACGCAGACCCTTTAAAGTAATACTGCGTGGTACCCATCGCATGGGTCCCAAATCTCGAGGTTCAAGGGCATCTTCCTACATCGAAAACATGCATGAGAAACCCAGAAGATGGTACACCGTGTGATGGGGAAAGGTTCCTAAAACGCACCTCATTTCTCATCTCCTTGTGCTCGGGTTCGCCATTCCAGCCACTTTACTAGCAATCTCCCTACTTGGAGCATCAGCACCTTTAACCTCCTGTTCCGTACAGGTTGCAATTTGTCCTGAGGATGAATGGGAAGATGGGGAACCAATGAGAGACTAGCTCTTGGTATTGGGACAGACACAGGTCACTCTATTTTCCCATCAGGAAGAAGAATTATCCACAGGCTCAGCCTGCCCCCCAGAACCAGAACAGGGCCTGAAGCCATCCTGCGCTTTTGCGGCCAGATCCCAAAAAAGCGAGTTGTAAAATGGAGCTTCAGGGCACTGCAATTCACAAACCTGCAGTGTTATAAATGATAACTCTCGTCCACAAATATATTGAGGGAAGGCAAAGAAGAGGATTTGAAATCAAGGCAGAATTGCAGGAAACAGATTTCAGGAGGTAGATTCGAATCGCCTTTAAAGCACATGAAAAGCGGCAAAACGTTGACATTGATGCCCTTGGCCAAAAAGGGCGTATGCGTTTTTTCCTGAATATATTCAGGAAAAAACGCATACGCCCTTTTTGGCCAACCAAGCAACCTGGAAAGGCAAATCAGTGCTACAAAGAAGTCTCGCTGCCCATCGGTCAAAAGGGCCATGCTGAGAAAAGTGTCAAAACAGAAATGCAGAACAGGCCATGGAGAAATGGGAGCCTTGCTACGCTGATGGGCGGAATGTAAATTGCCAACAGCCACGCTGGAGAAGGGTACGTTGTGTCCTGAAACATCTAAAAAACACAGCTTAGAGCGCATAGGGCACTTCCACGCATGGGGGTATAAATTGGGAAAATTAAAAATCAGCAAGACACAAGCACACCAAAGTTTAGGGCTGCTCTGTTGCCAAGGACCTCCACTTCATTCCACCTTAAATATCCCAGGAAAGAGAAAAATGGATAAAGAAGTTGTGGTCCTTATGTACAATGGAATATCACTCAGCCATGAAATCAATGTCATAAGGCTAGTAGCAGCATGATGAGTGGATTTAGGTACGACGATTCTAAGTGAAATAAGTCACACAGAAAAGGACACTTCTCATAAGATATCACTTATACAGGGAAAGTAAAAACCGTTACACTTGAACTGAATTATAAAACAGAACAGAGTCACACATGCAGAAAACACACTATGGCTGCTTAACAGGAAAGGTGAGGTGGGGTGATACATAAAACAAGGGTTTCAAATTAGCTGAGATACCGTTCCATAATCCCAATATGTAATAGACAAGACCAACTCCTTGCTCAGAGAACTGGACTCAACACCCCCTATTCACCACACAAGGATATATCTGACTAGTAATAATCTTAAAACCTATGTATTGAAATCTCTCTGTTAGTGTGTCAAGTGGGTGTAAAGCGGCATAAACACAGCAGTGAAAATCAGCTAAACCCCATTATAAAAATAAATTACTTTTAAAAACCCATGAAACAAAGACAGTGAAAGAGAGAGAAATTCTTACACAATTCGTTCCGGGGCTGTGATGGAACCTGGATTGACCATATCTAGACCCACAGCTGGATGAGACATAAGGGTGGACACTCTTGGGGCTGAGAGATTTGGTGAGGCTGGGTGAGCAAACGCAGACCCTTTAAAGTAATACTGCGTGGTACCCATCGCATGGGTCCCAAATCTCGAGGTTCAAGGGCATCTTCCTACATCGAAAACATGCATGAGAAACCCAGAAGATGGTACACCGTGTGATGGGGAAAGGTTCCTAAAACGCACCTCATTTCTCATCTCCTTGTGCTCGGGTTCGCCATTCCAGCCACTTTACTAGCAATCTCCCTACTTGGAGCATCAGCACCTTTAACCTCCTGTTCCGTACAGGTTGCAATTTGTCCTGAGGATGAATGGGAAGATGGGGAACCAATGAGAGGCTAGCTCTAGGTGTTGGGACAGGCACAGGTCACTCTATTTTCCCATCAGGAAGAAGAATTAACCACAGGCTCAGCTGCCCCCCGGAACCAGCACAGGGCCTGAAACCATCCTGCGCTTTTACGGCCAGCTCCCAAAAAGCGAGTTGTAAAATGGAGCTTCAGGGCACTGCAATTCACAAACCTGCAGTGTTATAAATGATAACTCTCGTCCACAAATATATTGAGGGAAGGCAAAGAAGAGGATTTGAAATCAAGTTAGAATTGCAGGAAACAGATTTCAGGAGGTAGATTCGAATCGCCTTTAAAGCACATGAAAAGCGGCAAAACGTTGACAATGAGGCCCTTGGCCAAAAAGGGCGTATGCGTTTTTTCCTGAATATATTCAGGAAAAAACGCATACGCCCTTTTTGGCCAACCAAGCAACCTGGAAAGGCAAATCAGCGCTACAAAGAAGTCTCACTTCCCATCGGTCAAAAGGGCCATGCTGAGAAAAGTGTCAAAACCAGAAATGCAGGACAGGCCATGGAGAAATGGGAGCCTTGCTACGCTGATGGGCGGGATGTAAATTGCCAACAGCCACGCTGGAGAAGGGTACGGTGTGTCCTCAAACATCTAAAAAACACAGCTTAGAGCGCATAGGGCACTTCCACGCATGGGGGTATAAATTGGGAAAATTAAAAATCAGCAAGACACAAGCACACCAAAGTTTAGGGCTGCTCTGTTGCCAAGGACCTCCACTTCATTCCACCTTAAATATCCCAGGAAAGAGAAAAATGGATAAAGAAGTTGTGGTCCTTAAGTACAATGGAATATCACTCAGCCATGAAATCAATGTCATAAGGCTAGTAGCAGCATGATGAGTGGATTTATGTACGAGACGATTCTAAGTGAAATAAGTCACACAGAAAAGGACACCTCTCATAAGATATCACTTATACAGGGAAAGTAAAAACCGTTACACTTGAACTGAATTATAAAACAGAACAGAGTCACACATGCAGAAAAGACACTATGGCTGCTTAACAGGAAAGGTGAGGTGGGGTGATACATAAAACAAGGGTTTCAAATTAGCTGAGATACCGTTCCATAATCCCAATATGTAATAGACAAGACCAACTCCTTGCTCAGAGAACTGGAATCAACACCCCCTATTCACCACACAAGGATATATCTGACTAGTAATAATCTTAAAACCTATGTATTGAAATCTCTCTGTTAGTGTGTCAAGTGGGTGTAAAGCGGCATAAACACAGCAGTGCAAAGCAGCTAAACCCCATTATAAAAATAAATTACTTTTAAAAACCCATGAAACAAAGACAGAGAAAGAGAGAGAAATTCTTACACAATTCGTTCAGGGGCTGTGATGCAAACCGGATTGACCATATCTAGTCCCACAGCTGGATGAGACATGAGGGTGGACACTCTTGGGGCTGAGAGGTTTGGTGAGGTTGGGTGAGCAAACGCAGACCCTTTAAAGTAATACTGTGTGGTACCCATCCCATGGGTCACAAATCTCCAGGTTCAAGGGCATCTTCCTACATCGAAAACATGCATGAGAAACCCAGAAGATGGTACACCATGTGATGGGGAAAGCTTTCTAAAACGCACCTCATTTGTCATCTCCTTGAGCTCGGGTTCGCAATTCCAGCCACTTTACTAGCAATCTCCCTACTTGGAGCAACAGCATCTTTAACCTCCTGTTCCGTACAGGTTGCAATTTGTCCTGAGGATGAATGGGAAGATGGGGAACCAATGAGAGGCTAGCTCTTGGTGTTGGGACAGGCAAAGGTCACTCTATTTTCCCATCAGGGAGAAGAATTAACCACAGGCTCAGCCTGCCCCCCGGAACCAGAACAGGGCCTGAAGCCATCCTGTGCTTTTACGGCCAGCTCCCAAAAAGCGAGTTGTAAAATGGAGCTTCAGGGCACTGCAATTCACAAACCTGCAGAGTTATAAATGATAACTCTCGTCCACAAATATATTGAGGGAAGGCAAAGAAGAGGGTTTGAAATCAAGGCAGAATTGCAGGAAACAGATTTCAGGAGGTAGATTCGAATCACCTTTAAAGCACATGAAAAGCAGAAAAACATTGACAATGAGGCCCTTGGCCAAAAAGGGCGTAGGCGTTTTTTCCTGAATATATTCAGGAGAAAACGCCTACGCCCTTTTTGGCCAACCAAGCAACCTGAAAAGGCAAATCAGCGCTAAAAAGAAGTCTCGCTTCCCATCGGTCAAAAGGGCCATGCTGAGAAAAGTGTCAAAACCAGAAATGCAGGACAGGCCATGGAGAAATGGGAGCCTTGCTACACTGACGGGCGGGATGTAAATTGCCAACAGCCACTCTGGAGAAGGGTACAGTGTTTCCTGTAACATCTAAAATACACAGCTTAGAGCGCATAGGGCACTTCCACGCATGGGGGTATAAATTGGGAAAATTAAAAATCAGCAAGACACAAGCACACCAAAGTTTAGGGCTGCTCTGTTGCCAAGGACCTCCACTTCATTCCACCTTAAATATCCCAGGAAAGAGAAAAATGGATAAAGAAGTTGTGGTCCTTAAGTACAATGGAATATCACTCAGCCATGAAATCAATGTCATAAGGCTAGTAGCAGCATGATGAGTGGGTTTAGGTACGACGATTCTAAATGAAATAAGTCACACAGAAAAGGACACTTCTCATAAGATATCACTTATACAGGGAAAGTAAAAACCGTTACACTTGAACTGAATTATAAAACAGAACAGAGTCACACATGCAGAAAACACACTATGGCTGCTTAACGGGAAAGGTGAGGTGGGGTGATACATAAAACAAGGGTTTCAAATTAGCTGAGATACCGTTCCATAATCCCAATATGTAATAGACAAGACCAACTCCTTGCTCAGAGAACTGGACTCAACACCCCCTATTCACCACACAAGGATATATCTGAGTAGTAATAATCTTAAAACCTATGTATTGAAATCTCTCTCTGTTAGTGTCAAGTGGGTGTAAAGCGGCATAAACACAGCAGTGAAAAGCAGCTAAACCCCATTATAAAAATAAATTACTTTTAAAAACCCATGAAACAAAGACAGTGAAAGAGAGAGAAATTCTTACACAATTCGTTCAGGGGCTGTGATGGAACCTGGATTGACCATATCTAGACCCACAGCTGGATGAGACATAAGGGTGGACACTCTTGGGGCTGAGAGATTTGGTGAGGCTGGGTGAGCAAACACAGACCCTTTAAAGTAATACTGCGTGGTACCCATCGCATGGGTCCCAAATCTCGAGGTTCAAGGGCATCTTCCTACATCGAAAACATGCATGAGAAACCCAGAAAATGGTACACCGTGTGATGGGGAAAGGTTCCTAAAACGCACCTCATTTCTCATCTCCTTGTGCTCGGGTTCGCCATTCCAGCCACTTTACTAGCAATCTCCCTACTTGGAGCATCAGCACCTTTAACCTCCTGTTCCGTACAGGTTGCAATTTGTCCTGAGGATGAATGGGAAGATGGGGAACCAATGAGAGGCTAGCTCTAGGTGTTGGGACAGGCACAGGTCACTCTATTTTCCCATCAGGAAGAAGAATTAACCACAGGCTCAGCTGCCCCCCGGAACCAGCACAGGGCCTGAAACCATCCTGCGCTTTTACGGCCAGCTCCCAAAAAGCGAGTTGTAAAATGGAGCTTCAGGGCACTGCAATTCACAAACCTGCAGAGTTATAAATGATAACTCTCGTCCACAAATATATTGAGGGAAGGCAAAGAAGAGGATTTGAAATCAAGGCAGAATTGCAGTAAACAGATTTCAGGAGGTAGATTCGAATCGCCTTTAAAGCACATGAAAAGCAGCAAAACGTTGACAATGAGGCCCTTGGCCAAAAAGGGCGTATGCGTTTTTTCCTGAATATATTCAGGAAAAAACGCATACGCCCTTTTTGGCCAACCAAGCAACCTGGAAAGGCAAATCAGCGCTACAAAGAAGTCTCACTTCCCATCGGTCAAAAGGGCCATGCTGAGAAAAGTGTCAAAACCAGAAATGCAGGACAGGCCATGGAGAAATGGGAGCCTTGCTACGCTGATGGGCGGGATGTAAATTGCCAACAGCCACGCTGGAGAAGGGTACGGTGTGTCCTCAAATATCTAAAAAACACAGCTTA